>NW_023366949.1:0-67453 GCF_902167145.1 Zea mays
CCCCCATTTTTTATGAAAATAGCCATGAGCGACCTTGAAAATAGCCATGAGCGACCATTTTCAATAATACTAGAGGATAACACCTACGGATTTTAGATCAAGAAATGGTCTCCACCAGAAATCCAAGAATGTGATCTATGGCAAGGAAACATATGTGGGGTGAGGTGTATGAGCGTCTGGTCGATGATCAATGGCCACACAACCCCCATTTTTGTCGAAAATAGCCATGAACGACCATTTTCAATAATACCGAAGGCTAACACCTACGGATTTTTGACCAAGAAATGGTCTCCACCAGAAATCCAAGAATGTGATCTATGGCAAGGAAACATATGTGGGGTGAGGTGTATGAGCCTCTGGTCGACGTTCAATGGCCACACAACCCTATTTTTTGTCGAAAATAGCCATGAACGACCATTTTCAATGACACTGAAGGCTAACACCTACGGATTTTTGACCAAGAAATGGTCTCCACCATAAATCCAAGAATGTGATCTATGGCAAGGAAACATATGTGGGGTGAGGTGTATGAGCGTCTGGTCGAAGATCAATGGCCACACAACCCCCATTTTCGTCGAAAATAGCCATGAATGACCATTTTCAAAAATACCAAAGGCTAACACGTACGGATTTTTGACCAAGAAATGGTCTCCACCAGAAATCCAAGAATGTGATCTATGGCAAGGAAACATATGTGGGGTGAGGTGTACGAGCCTCTGGTCGATAATGAATGGCCACACAACCCCCATTTTGCCGGAAATAGCCATGAACGACCATTTTCAATAATACCGAAGGCTAAGACGTACGAGTTTTTAACCAAGAAATGGTCTCCACCAGAAATCCAAGAATGTGATCTATGGCAAGGAAACATTTGTGGGGCGAGGTTTATGAGCCTCTAGTCGATGATAAATGGCCACACAACCCCCATTTTTTATGAAAATAGCCATGAGCGACCTTGAAAATAGCCATGAGCGACCATTTTCAATAATACTAGAGGCTAACACCTATGGATTTTAGACCAAGAAATGGTCTCCACCAGAAATCCAAGAATGTGATCTATGGCAAGGAAACATATGTGGGGTGAGGTGTATGAGCGTCTGGTCGATGATCAATGGCCACACAACCCCCATTTTTGTCGAAAATAGCCATGAACGACCATTTTCAATAATACCGAAGGCTAACACCTACGGATTTTTGACCAAGAAATGGTCTCCACCAGAAATCCAAGAATGTGATCTATGGCAAGGAAACATATGTGGGGTGAGGTGTATGAGCCTCTGGTCGATGACCAATGGCCACACAACCCCCATTTTTGTCGAAAATAGCCATGAACGACCATTTTCAATAATACCGAAGGCTAACACCTACGGATTTTTGACCAAGAAATGGTCTCCACCAGAAATCCAAGAATGTGATCTATGGCAAGGAAACATATGTGGGGTGAGGTGTATGAGCGTCTGGTCGATGATCAATGGCCACACAACCCCCATTTTTGTCGAAAATAGCCATGAATGACCATTTACAATAATACCGAAGGCTAACACCTATGGATTTTTGACCAAGAAATGGTCTCCACCAGAAATCCAAAAATGTGATCTATGGAAAGGAAACATATGTGGGGTGAGGTGTACGAGCCTCTGGTCGATGATCAATGGCCACAGAACCCCCATTTTGCCGAAAATAGCCATGAACGACCATTTTCAATAATACCGAAGGCTAACACGTACGAGTTTTTGACCAAGAAATGGTCTCCACCAAAAATCCAAGAATGTGATCTATGGCAAGGAAACATATGTGGGGTGAGGTGTATGAGCGTCTGGTCGATGATCAATGGCCACACAACCCCCATTTTTGTCGAAAATAGCCATGAATGACCATTTACAATAATACCGAAGGCTAACACCTACGGATTTTTGACCAAGAAATGGTCTCCACCAGAAATCCAAGAATGTGATCTATGGCAAGGAAACATATGTGGGGTGAGGTGTATGAGCCTCTGGTCGACGATCAATGGCCACACAACCCTATTTTTTGTCGAAAATAGCCATGAACGACCATTTTCAATGACACTGAAGGATAACACCTACGGATTTTTGACCAAGAAATGGTCTCCACCATAAATCCAAGAATGTGATCTATGGCAAGGAAACATATGTGGGGTGAAGTGTATGAGCCTCTGGTCGATGATCAATGGCCACACAACCCCCATTTTTGTCGAAAATAGCCATGAATGACCATTTACAATAATACCGAAGGCTAACACCTACGGATTTTTGACCAAGAAATGGTCTCCACCAGAAATCCAAGAATGTGATCTATGGCAAGAAAACATATGTGGGGTGAGGTGTATGAGCCTATGGTCGATGATCAATGGCCACACAACCCCCATTTTTGTCGAAAATAGCCATGAACGACCATTTTCAATAATATCGAAGGCTAACACCTACGGATTTTTGACCAAGAAATGGTCTCCACCAGAAATCCAAGAATGTGATCTACGACAAGGAAACATATGTGGGGTGATGTGTATGAGCCTCTGGTCGACGATCAATAGCCACACAACCCCCATTTTGCCGAAAATAGCCATGAATGACCATTTTCAATAATACCGAAGGCTAACACGTACGAGTTTTTAACCAAGAAATGGTTTCCACCAGAAATCCAAGAATGTAATCTATGGCAAGGAAACATATGTGGGGTGAGGTTTATGAGCCTCTAGTCGATGATAAATGGCCACACAACCCCCATTTTTTATGAAAATAGCCATGAGCGACCTTGAAAATAGCCATGAGCGACCATTTTCAATAATACTAGAGGCTAACACCTACGGATTTTAGACCAAGAAATGGTCTCCACCAGAAATCCAAGAATGTGATCTATGGCAAGGAAACATATGTGGGGTGAGGTGTATGAGCGTCTGGTCGATGATCAATGGCCACACAACCCCCATTTTTGTCGAAAATAGCCATGAACGACCATTTTCAATAATACCGAAGGCTAACACCTACGGATTTTTGACCAAGAAATGGTCTCCACCAGAAATCCAAGAATGTGATCTATGGCAAGGAAACATATGTGGGGTGAGGTGTATGAGCCTCTAGTCGACGATCAATGGCCACACAACCCTAATTTTTGTCGAAAATAGCCATGAACGACCATTTTCAATGACACTGAAGGCTAACACCTACGGATTTTTGACCAAGAAATGGTCTCCACCATAAATCCAAGAATGTGATCTATGGCAAGGAAACATATGTGTAGTGAGGTGTATGAGCCTCTGGTCGAAGATCAATGGCCACACAACCCCCATTTTTGTCGAAAATAGCCATGAATGACCATTTTCAAAAATACCAAAGGCTAACACGTACGGATTTTTGACCAAGAAATGGTCTCCACCAGAAATCCAAAAATGTGATCTATGGAAAGGAAACATATGTGGGGTGAGGTGTACGAGCCTTTGGTCGATGATCAATGGCCACAGAACCCCCATTTTGCCGAAAATAGCCATGAACGACCATTTTCAATAATACCGAAGGCTAACACGTACGAGTTTTTGACCAAGAAATGGTCTCCACCAAAAATCCAAGAATGTGATCTATGGCAAGGAAACATATGTGGGGTGAGGTGTACGAGCCTCTGGTTGATGATCAATGGCCACACAACCCCCATTTTGCCGAAAATAGCCATGAATGACCATTTTCAATAATACCGAAGGCTAACACGTACGAGTTTTTAACCAAGAAATGGTTTCCACCAGAAATCCAAGAATGTAATCTATGGCAAGGAAACATATGTGGGGTGAGGTTTATGAGCCTCTAGTCAATGATAAATGGCCACACAACCCCCATTTTTTATGAAAATAGCCATGAGCGACCTTGAAAATAGCCATGAGCGACCATTTTCAATAATACTAGAGGATAACACCTACGGATTTTAAACCAAGAAATGGTCTCCACCAGAAATCCAAGAATGTGATCTATGGCAAGGAAACATATGTGGGGTGAGGTGTATGAGCGTCTGGTCGATGATCAATGGCCACACAACCCCCATTTTTGTCGAAAATAGCCATGAACGACCATTTTCAATAATACCGAAGGCTAACACCTACGGATTTTTGACCAAAAAATGGTCTCCACCAGAAATCCAAGAATGTGATCTATGGCAAGGAAACATATGTGGGGTGAGGTCTATGAGCCTCTGGTCGACGATCAATGGCCACACAACCCTAATTTTTGTCGAAAATAGCCATGAACGACCATTTTCAATGACACTAAAGGCTAACACCTACGGATTTTTGACCAAGAAATGGTCTCCACCATAAATCCAAGAATGTGATCTATGGCAAGGAAACATATGTGTAGTGAGGTGTATGAGCCTCTGGTCGAAGATCAATGGCCACACAACCCCCATTTTTGTCGAAAATAGCCATGAATGACCATTTTCAAAAATACCAAAGGCTAACACGTACGGATTTTTGACCAAGAAATGGTCTCCACCAGAAATCCAAGAATGTGATCTATGGCAAGGAAACATATGTGGGGTGAGGTGTACGAGCCTCTGGTTGATAATGAATGGCCACACAACCCCCATTTTGCCGGAAATAGCCATGAACGACCATTTTCAATAATACCGAAGGCTAACACGTACGAGTTTTTAACCAAGAAATGGTCTCCACCAGAAATCCAAGAATGTGATCTATGGCAAGGAAACATATGTGGGGCGAGGTTTATGAGCCTCTAGTCGATGATAAATGGCCACACAACCCCCATTTTTTATGAAAATAGCCATGAGCGACCTTGAAAATAGCCATGAGCGACCATTTTCAATAATATTAGAGGCTAACACCTATGGATTTTAGACCAAGAAATGGTCTCCACCAGAAATCCAAGAATGTGATCTATGGCAAGGAAACATATGTGGGGTGAGGTGTATGAGCGTCTGGTCGATGATCAATGGCCACACAACCCCCATTTTTGTCGAAAATAGCCATGAACGACCATTTTCAATAATACCGAAGGCTAACACCTACGGATTTTTGACCAAGAAATGGTCTCCACCAGAAATCCAAGAATGTGATCTATGGCAAGGAAACATATGTGGGGTGAGGTGTATGAGCCTCTGGTCGATGATCAATGGCCACACAACCCCCATTTTTGTCGAAAATAGCCATGAACGACCATTTTCAATAATACCGAAGGCTAACACCTACGGATTTTTGACCAAGAAATGGTCTCCACCAGAAATCCAAGAATGTGATCTATAGCAAGGAAACATATGTGGGGTGAGGTGTATGAGCGTCTGGTCGATGATCAATGGCCACACAACCCCCATTTTTGTCGAAAATTGCCATGAATGACCATTTACAATAATACCGAAGGCTAACACCTATGGATTTTTGATCAAGAAATGGTCTCCACCAGAAATCCAAAAATATGATCTATGGAAAGGAAACATATGTGGGGTGAGGTGTACGAGCCTCTGGTCGATGATCAATGGCCACAGAACCCCCATTTTGCCGAAAATAGCCATGAACGACCATTTTCAATAATACCGAAGGCTAAGACGTACGAGTTTTTGACCAAGAAATGGTCTCCACCAAAAATCCAAGAATGTGATCTATGGCAAGGAAACATATGTGGGGTGAGGTGTATGAGCGTCTGGTCGATGATCAATGGCCACACAACCCCCATTTTTGTCGAAAATAGCCATGAATGACCATTTACAATAATACCGAAGGCTAACACCTACGGATTTTTGACCAAGAAATGGTCTCCACCAGAAATCCAAGAATGTGTTCTATGGCAAGGAAACATATGTGGGGTGAGGTGTATGAGCCTCTGGTCGACGATCAATGGCCACACAACCCTATTTTTTGTCGAAAATAGCCATGAACGACCATTTTCAATGACACTGAAGGCTAACACCTACGGATTTTTGACCAAGAAATGGTCTCCACCATAAATCCAAGAATGTGATCTATGGCAAGGAAACATATGTGGGGTGAGGTGTATGAGCCTCTGGTCGATGATCAATGGCCACACAACCCCCATTTTTGTCGAAAATAGCCATGAATGACCATTTACAATAATACCGAAGGCTAACACCTACGGATTTTTGACCAAGAAATGGTCTCCACCAGAAATCCAAGAATGTGATCTATGGCAAGGAAACATATGTGGGGTGAGGTGTATGAGCCTATGGTCGATGATCAATGGCCACACAACCCCCATTTTTGTCGAAAATAGCCATGAACGACCATTTTCAATAATATCGAAGGCTAACACCTACGGATTTTTGACCAAGAAATGGTCTCCACCAGAAATCCAAGAATGTGATCTACGACAAGGAAACATATGTGGGGTGAGGTGTATGAGCCTCTGGTCGACGATCAATAGCCACACAACCCCCATTTTGCCAAAAATAGCCATGAATGACCATTTTCAATAATACCGAAGGCTAACACGTACGAGTTTTTAACCAAGAAATGGTTTCCACCAGAAATCCAAGAATGTAATCTATGGCAAGGAAACATATGTGGGGTGAGGTTTATGAGCCTCTAGTCGATGATAAATGGCCACACAACCCCCATTTTTTATGAAAATAGCCATGAGCGACCATTTTCAATAATACTAGAGGCTAACACCTACGGATTTTAGACCAAGAAATGGTCTCCACCAGAAATCCAAGAATGTGATCTATGGCAAGGAAACATATGTGGGGTGAGGTGTATGAGCGTCTGGTCGATGATCAATGGCCACACAACCCCCATTTTTGTCGAAAATAGCCATGAACGACCATTTTCAATAATACCGAAGGCTAACACCTACGGATTTTTGACCAAGAAATGGTCTCCACCAGAAATCCAAGAATGTGATCTATGGCAAGGAAACATATGTGGGGTGAGGTGTATGAGCCTCTGGTCGACGATCAATGGCCACACAACCCTAATTTTTGTCGAAAATAGCCATGAACGACCATTTTCAATGACACTGAAGGCTAACACCTACGGATTTTTGACCAAGAAATGGTCTCCACCATAAATCCAAGAATGTGATCTATGGCAAGGAAACATATGTGTAGTGAGGTGTATGAGCCTCTGGTCGAAGATCAATGGCCACACAACCCCCATTTTTGTCGAAAATAGCCATGAATGACCATTTTCAAAAATACCAAAGGCTAACACGTACGGATTTTTGACCAAGAAATGGTGTCCACCAGAAATCCAAGAATGTGATCTATGGCAAGGAAACATATGTGGGGTGAGGTGTACGAGCCTCCGGTCGATGATCAATGGCCACACAACCCCCATTTTGCCGAAAATAGCCATGAACGACCATTATCAATAATACCGAAGGCTAACAAGTACGAGTTTTTAACCAAGAAATGGTCTCCACCAGAAATCCAAGAATGTGACTTATGGCAAGGAAACATATGTGGGGTGAGGTTTATGAGCCTCTAGTCGATGATAAATGGCCACACAACCCCCATTTTTTATGAAAATAGCCATGAGCGACCTTGAAAATAGCCATGAGCGACCATTTTCAATAATACTAGAGGCTAACACCTACGGATTTTAGACCAAGAAATGGTCTCCACCAGAAATCCAAGAATGTGATCTATGGCAAGGAAACATATGTGGGGTGAGGTGTATGAGCGTCTGGTCGATGATCAATGGCCACACAACCCCCATTTTTGTCGAAAATAGCCATGAACGACCATTTTCAATAATACCGAAGGCTAACACCTACGGATTTTTGACCAAGAAATGGTCTCCACCAGAAATCCAAGAATGTGATCTATGGCAAGGAAACATTTGTGGGGTGAGGTGTATGAGCCTCTGGTCGACGATCAATGGCCACACAACCCCTAATTTTTTGTCGAAAATAGCCATGAACGACCATTTTCAATGACACTGAAGGGTAACACCTACGGATTTTTGACCAAGAAATGGTCTCCACCATAAATCCAAGAATGTGATCTATGGCAAGGAAACATATGTGTAGTGAGGTGTATGAGCCTCTGGTCGAAGATCAATGGCCACACAACCCCCATTTTTGTCGAAAATAGCCATGAATGACCATTTTCAAAAATACCAAAGGCTAACACATTCGGATTTTTGCCCAAGAAATGGTCTCCACCAGAAATCCAAGAATGTGATCTATGGCAAGGAAACATATGTGGGGTGAGGTGTACGAGCCTCTGGTCGATGATCAATGGCCACAGAACCCCCATTTTGCCGAAAATAGCCATGAATGACCATTTTCAATAATACCGAAGGCTAACACGTACGAGTTTTTGACCAAGAAATGGTCTCCACCAAAAATCCAAGAATGTGATCTATGCAAGGAAACATATGAGGGGTGAGATTTATGAGCCTCTAGTCGATGATAAATGGCCACACAACCCCCTTTTTTTATGAAAATAGCCTTGAGCGACCATTTTCAATAATATTAGAGGCTAAGACCTACGGATTTTTGACCAAGAAATGGTCTCCACCAGAAATCCAAGAATGTGATCTATGGCAAGGAAACATATGTGGGGTGAGGTGTATGAGCCTCTGGTCGATGATCAATGGCCACACAACCCCCATTTTTGTCGAAAATGGCCATGAACGACCATTTTCAATAATATCGAAGGCTAACACCTACGGATTTTTGACCAAGAAATGGTCTCCACCAGAAATCAAAGAATGTGATCTACGACAAGGAAACATATGTGGGGTGAGGTGTATGAGCCTCTGGTCGACGATCAATGGCCACACAACCCCCATTTTGCCAAAAATAGCCATGAATGACCATTTTCAATAATACCGAAGGCTAACACGTACGAGTTTTTAACCAAGAAATGGTTTCCACCAGAAATCCAAGAATGTAATCTATGGCAAGGAAACATATGTGGGGTGAGGTGTACGAGCCTCTGGTCGATGATCAATGGCCACACAACCCCCATTTTGCCGAAAATACCCATGAACGACCATTTTCAATAATACCGAAGGCTAACACGTACGAGTTTTTGACCAAGAAATGGTCTCCACCAAAAATCCAAGAATGTGATCTATGGCAAGGAAACATATGAGGGGTGAGATTTATGAGCCTCTAGTCGATGATAAATGGCCACACAACCCCCTTTTTTTATGAAAATAGCCTTGAGCGACCATTTTCAATAATATTAGAGGCTAAGACCTACGGATTTTTGACCAAGAAATGGTCTCCACCAGAAATCTAAGAATGTGATCTATGGCAAGGAAACATATGTGGGGTGAGGTGTATGAGCCTCTGGTCGATGATCAATGGCCACACAACCCACATTGTTGTCGAAAATAGCCATGAATGACCATTTACAATAATACCGAAGGCTAACACCTACGGATTTTTGACCAAGAAATGGTCTCCACCAGAAATCCAAGAATGTGATCTATGGCAAGGAAACATATGTGGGGTGAGGTGTATGAGCCTCTGGTCGATGATCAATGGCCACACAACCCCCATTTTTGTCGAAAATGGCCATGAACGACCATTTTCAATAATATCGAAGGCTAACACCTACGGATTTTTGACCAAGAAATGGTCTCCACCAGAAATCAAAGAATGTGATCTACGACAAGGAAACATATGTGGGGTGAGGTGTATGAGCCTCTGGTCGACGATCAATGGCCACACAACCCCCATTTTGCCGAAAATAGCCATGAATGACCATTTTCAATAATACCGAAGGCTAACACGTACGAGTTTTTAACCAAGAAATGGTTTCCACCAGAAATCCAAGAATGTAATCTATGGCAAGGAAACATATGTGGGGTGAGGTGTACGAGCCTCTGGTCGATGATCAATGGCCACACAACCCCCATTTTGCCGAAAATACCCATGAACGACCATTTTCAATAATACCGAAGGCTAACACGTACGAGTTTTTGACCAAGAAATGGTCTCCACCAAAAATCCAAGAATGTGATCTATGGCAAGGAAACATATGAGGGGTGAGATTTATGAGCCTCTAGTCGATGATAAATGGCCACACAACCCCCTTTTTTTCGAAATGAAAATAGCCTTGAGCGACCATTTTCAATAATATTAGAGGCTAAGACCTACGGATTTTTGACCAAGAAATGGTCTCCACCAGAAATCTAAGAATGTGATCTATGGCAAGGAAACATATGTGGGGTGAGGTGTATGAGCCTCTGGTCGATGATCAATGGCCACACAACCCACATTGTTGTCGAAAATAGCCATGAATGACCATTTACAATAATACCGAAGGCTAACACCTACGGATTTTTGACCAAGAAATGGTCTCCACCAGAAATCCAAGAATGTGATCTATGGCAAGGAAACATATGTGGGGTGAGGTGTATGAGCCTCTGGTCGATGATCAATGGCCACACAACCCCCATTTTTGTCGAAAATGGCCATGAACGACCATTTTCAATAATATCGAAGGCTAACACCTACGGATTTTTGACCAAGAAATGGTCTCCACCAGAAATCAAAGAATGTGATCTACGACAAGGAAACATATGTGGGGTGAGGTGTATGAGCCTCTGGTCGACGATCAATGGCCACACAACCCCCATTTTGCCGAAAATAGCCATGAATGACCATTTTCAATAATACCGAAGGCTAACACGTACGAGTTTTTAACCAAGAAATGGTTTCCACCAGAAATCCAAGAATGTAATCTATGGCAAGGAAACATATGTGGGGTGAGGTGTACGAGCCTCTGGTCGATGATCAATGGCCACACAACCCCCATTTTGCCGAAAATACCCATGAACGACCATTTTCAATAATACCGAAGGCTAACACGTACGAGTTTTTGACCAAGAAATGGTCTCCACCAAAAATCCAAGAATGTGATCTATGGCAAGGAAACATATGTGGGGTGAGATTTATGAGCCTCTAGTCGATGATAAATGGCCACACAACCCCCATTTTTTTATGAAAATAGCCATGAGCGACCATTTTCAATAATATTAGAGGCTAAGACCTACGGATTTTTGACCAAGAAATGGTCTCCACCAGAAATCCAAGAATGTGATCTATGGCAAGGAAACATATGTGGGGTGAGGTGTATGAGCCTATGGTCGATGATCAATGGCCACACAACCCCCATTTTTGTCGAAAATAGCCATGAATGACCATTTACAATAATACCGAAGGCTAACACCTACAGATTTTTGACCAAGAAATGGTCTCCACCAGAAATCCAAGAATGTGATCTATGGCAAGGAAACATATGTGGGGTGAGGTGTATGAGCCTCTGGTCGATGATCAATGGCCACACAACCCCCATTTTTGTCGAAAATAGCCATGAACGACCATTTTCAATAATATCGAAGGCTAACACCTACGGATTTTTGACCAAGAAATGGTCTCCACGAGAAATCCAAGAATGTGATCTACGACAAGGAAACATTTGTGGGGTGAGGTGTATGAGCCTCTGGTCGACGATCAATGGCCACACAACCCCCATTTTGCCGAAAATAGCCATGAATGACCATTTTCAATAATACCGAAGGCTAACACGTACGAGTTTTTAACCAAGAAATGGCTTCCACCAGAAATCCAAGAATGTAATCTATGGCAAGGAAACATATGTGGGGTGAGGTTTATGAGCCTCTAGTCGATGATAAATGGCCACACAACCCCCATTTTTTATGAAAATAGCCATGAGCGACCTTGAAAATAGCCATGAGCGACCATTTTCAATAATACTAGAGGCTAACACCTACGGATTTTAGACCAAGAAATGGTCTCCACCAGAAATCCTAGAATGTGATCTACGACAAGGAAACATATGTGGGGTGAGGTGTATGAGCCTCTGGTCGACGATCAATGGCCACACAACCCCCATTTTGCCGAAAATAGCCATGAATGACCATTTTCAATAATACCGAAGGCTAACACGTACGAGTTTTTAACCAAGAAATGGTTTCCACCAGAAATCCAAGAATGTAATCTATGGCAAGGAAACATATGTGGGGTGAGGTGTACGAGCCTCTGGTCGATGATCAATGGCCACACAACCCCCATTTTGCCGAAAATACCCATGAACGACCATTTTCAATAATACCGAAGGCTAACACGTACGAGTTTTTGACCAAGAAATGGTCTCCACCAAAAATCCAAGAATGTGATCTATGCAAGGAAACATATGAGGGGTGAGATTTATGAGCCTCTAGTCGATGATAAATGGCCACACAACCCCCTTTTTTTATGAAAATAGCCTTGAGCGACCATTTTCAATAATATTAGAGGCTAAGACCTACGGATTTTTGACCAAGAAATGGTCTCCACCAGAAATCCAAGAATGTGATCTATGGCAAGGAAACATATGTGGGGTGAGGTGTATGAGCCTCTGGTCGATGATCAATGGCCACACAACCCCCATTTTTGTCGAAAATGGCCATGAACGACCATTTTCAATAATATCGAAGGCTAACACCTACGGATTTTTGACCAAGAAATGGTCTCCACCAGAAATCAAAGAATGTGATCTACGACAAGGAAACATATGTGGGGTGAGGTGTATGAGCCTCTGGTCGACGATCAATGGCCACACAACCCCCATTTTGCCAAAAATAGCCATGAATGACCATTTTCAATAATACCGAAGGCTAACACGTACGAGTTTTTAACCAAGAAATGGTTTCCACCAGAAATCCAAGAATGTAATCTATGGCAAGGAAACATATGTGGGGTGAGGTGTACGAGCCTCTGGTCGATGATCAATGGCCACACAACCCCCATTTTGCCGAAAATACCCATGAACGACCATTTTCAATAATACCGAAGGCTAACACGTACGAGTTTTTGACCAAGAAATGGTCTCCACCAAAAATCCAAGAATGTGATCTATGGCAAGGAAACATATGAGGGGTGAGATTTATGAGCCTCTAGTCGATGATAAATGGCCACACAACCCCCTTTTTTTATGAAAATAGCCTTGAGCGACCATTTTCAATAATATTAGAGGCTAAGACCTACGGATTTTTGACCAAGAAATGGTCTCCACCAGAAATCTAAGAATGTGATCTATGGCAAGGAAACATATGTGGGGTGAGGTGTATGAGCCTCTGGTCGATGATCAATGGCCACACAACCCACATTGTTGTCGAAAATAGCCATGAATGACCATTTACAATAATACCGAAGGCTAACACCTACGGATTTTTGACCAAGAAATGGTCTCCACCAGAAATCCAAGAATGTGATCTATGGCAAGGAAACATATGTGGGGTGAGGTGTATGAGCCTCTGGTCGATGATCAATGGCCACACAACCCCCATTTTTGTCGAAAATGGCCATGAACGACCATTTTCAATAATATCGAAGGCTAACACCTACGGATTTTTGACCAAGAAATGGTCTCCACCAGAAATCAAAGAATGTGATCTACGACAAGGAAACATATGTGGGGTGAGGTGTATGAGCCTCTGGTCGACGATCAATGGCCACACAACCCCCATTTTGCCGAAAATAGCCATGAATGACCATTTTCAATAATACCGAAGGCTAACACGTACGAGTTTTTAACCAAGAAATGGTTTCCACCAGAAATCCAAGAATGTAATCTATGGCAAGGAAACATATGTGGGGTGAGGTGTACGAGCCTCTGGTCGATGATCAATGGCCACACAACCCCCATTTTGCCGAAAATACCCATGAACGACCATTTTCAATAATACCGAAGGCTAACACGTACGAGTTTTTGACCAAGAAATGGTCTCCACCAAAAATCCAAGAATGTGATCTATGGCAAGGAAACATATGAGGGGTGAGATTTATGAGCCTCTAGTCGATGATAAATGGCCACACAACCCCCTTTTTTTATGAAAATAGCCTTGAGCGACCATTTTCAATAATATTAGAGGCTAAGACCTACGGATTTTTGACCAAGAAATGGTCTCCACCAGAAATCTAAGAATGTGATCTATGGCAAGGAAACATATGTGGGGTGAGGTGTATGAGCCTCTGGTCGATGATCAATGGCCACACAACCCACATTGTTGTCGAAAATAGCCATGAATGACCATTTACAATAATACCGAAGGCTAACACCTACGGATTTTTGACCAAGAAATGGTCTCCACCAGAAATCCAAGAATGTGATCTATGGCAAGGAAACATATGTGGGGTGAGGTGTATGAGCCTCTGGTCGATGATCAATGGCCACACAACCCCCATTTTTGTCGAAAATGGCCATGAACGACCATTTTCAATAATATCGAAGGCTAACACCTACGGATTTTTGACCAAGAAATGGTCTCCACCAGAAATCAAAGAATGTGATCTACGACAAGGAAACATATGTGGGGTGAGGTGTATGAGCCTCTGGTCGACGATCAATGGCCACACAACCCCCATTTTGCCGAAAATAGCCATGAATGACCATTTTCAATAATACCGAAGGCTAACACGTACGAGTTTTTAACCAAGAAATGGTTTCCACCAGAAATCCAAGAATGTAATCTATGGCAAGGAAACATATGTGGGGTGAGGTGTACGAGCCTCTGGTCGATGATCAATGGCCACACAACCCCCATTTTGCCGAAAATACCCATGAACGACCATTTTCAATAATACCGAAGGCTAACACGTACGAGTTTTTGACCAAGAAATGGTCTCCACCAAAAATCCAAGAATGTGATCTATGGCAAGGAAACATATGTGGGGTGAGATTTATGAGCCTCTAGTCGATGATAAATGGCCACACAACCCCCATTTTTTTATGAAAATAGCCATGAGCGACCATTTTCAATAATATTAGAGGCTAAGACCTACGGATTTTTGACCAAGAAATGGTCTCCACCAGAAATCCAAGAATGTGATCTATGGCAAGGAAACATATGTGGGGTGAGGTGTATGAGCCTATGGTCGATGATCAATGGCCACACAACCCCCATTTTTGTCGAAAATAGCCATGAATGACCATTTACAATAATACCGAAGGCTAACACCTACAGATTTTTGACCAAGAAATGGTCTCCACCAGAAATCCAAGAATGTGATCTATGGCAAGGAAACATATGTGGGGTGAGGTGTATGAGCCTCTGGTCGATGATCAATGGCCACACAACCCCCATTTTTGTCGAAAATAGCCATGAACGACCATTTTCAATAATATCGAAGGCTAACACCTACGGATTTTTGACCAAGAAATGGTCTCCACGAGAAATCCAAGAATGTGATCTACGACAAGGAAACATTTGTGGGGTGAGGTGTATGAGCCTCTGGTCGACGATCAATGGCCACACAACCCCCATTTTGCCGAAAATAGCCATGAATGACCATTTTCAATAATACCGAAGGCTAACACGTACGAGTTTTTAACCAAGAAATGGCTTCCACCAGAAATCCAAGAATGTAATCTATGGCAAGGAAACATATGTGGGGTGAGGTTTATGAGCCTCTAGTCGATGATAAATGGCCACACAACCCCCATTTTTTATGAAAATAGCCATGAGCGACCTTGAAAATAGCCATGAGCGACCATTTTCAATAATACTAGAGGCTAACACCTACGGATTTTAGACCAAGAAATGGTCTCCACCAGAAATCCTAGAATGTGATCTACGACAAGGAAACATATGTGGGGTGAGGTGTATGAGCCTCTGGTCGACGATCAATGGCCACACAACCCCCATTTTGCCGAAAATAGCCATGAATGACCATTTTCAATAATACCGAAGGCTAACACGTACGAGTTTTTAACCAAGAAATGGTTTCCACCAGAAATCCAAGAATGTAATCTATGGCAAGGAAACATATGTGGGGTGAGGTGTACGAGCCTCTGGTCGATGATCAATGGCCACACAACCCCCATTTTGCCGAAAATAGCCATGAACGACCATTTTCAATAATACCGAAGGCTAACACGTACGAGTTTTTGACCAAGAAATGGTCTCCACCAAAAATCCAAGAATGTGATCTATGGCAAGGAAACATATGTGGGGTGAGATTTATGAGCCTCTAGTCGATGATAAATGGCCACACAACCCCCATTTTTTATGAAAATAGCCATGAGCGACCATTTTCAATAATATTAGAGGCTAAGACCTACGGATTTTTGACCAAGAAATGGTCTCCACCAGAAATCCAAGAATGTGATCTATGGCAAGGAAACATATGTGGGGTGAGGTGTATGAGCCTATGGTCGATGATCAATGGCCACACAACCCCCATTTTTGTCGAAAATAGCCATGAATGACCATTTACAATAATACCGAAGGCTAACACCTACAGATTTTTGACCAAGAAATGGTCTCCACCAGAAATCCAAGAATGTGATCTATGGCAAGGAAACATATGTGGGGTGAGGTGTATGAGCCTCTGGTCGATGATCAATGGCCACACAACCCCCATTTTTGTCGAAAATAGCCATGAACGACCATTTTCAATAATATCGAAGGCTAACACCTACGGATTTTTGACCAAGAAATGGTCTCCACGAGAAATCCAAGAATGTGATCTACGACAAGGAAACATTTGTGGGGTGAGGTGTATGAGCCTCTGGTCGACGATCAATGGCCACACAACCCCCATTTTGCCGAAAATAGCCATGAATGACCATTTTCAATAATACCGAAGGCTAACACGTACGAGTTTTTAACCAAGAAATGGCTTCCACCAGAAATCCAAGAATGTAATCTATGGCAAGGAAACATATGTGGGGTGAGGTTTATGAGCCTCTAGTCGATGATAAATGGCCACACAACCCCCATTTTTTATGAAAATAGCCATGAGCGACCTTGAAAATAGCCATGAGCGACCATTTTCAATAATACTAGAGGCTAACACCTACGGATTTTAGACCAAGAAATGGTCTCCACCAGAAATCCAAGAATGTGATCTACGACAAGGAAACATATGTGGGGTGAGGTGTATGAGCCTCTGGTCGACGATCAATGGCCACACAACCCCCTTTTGCTGAAAATAGCCATGAATGACCATTTTCAATAATACCGAAGGCTAACACGTACGAGTTTTTAACCAAGAAATGGCTTCCACCAGAAATCCAAGAATGTAATCTATGGCAAGGAAACATATGTGGGGTGAGGTTTATGAGCCTCTAGTCGATGATAAATGGCCACACAACCGCCATTTTTTATGAAAATAGCCATGAGCGACCTTGAAAATAGCCATGAGCGACCATTTTCAATAATACTAGAGGCTAACACCTATGGATTTTAGACCAAGAAATGGTCTCCACCAGAAATCCAAGAGTGTGATCTATGGCAAGGAAACATATGTGGGGTGAGGTGTATGAGCGTCTGGTCGATGATCAATGGACACACAACCCCCATTTTTGTCGAAAATAGCCATGAACGACCATTTTCAATAATACCGAAGGCTAACACCTACGGATTTTTGACCAAGAAATGGTCTCCACCAATAATCCAAGAATGTGATTTATGGCAAAGAAACATATGTGGGGTGAGGTGTATGAGCCTCTGGTCGACGATCAATGGCCACACAACCCTAATTTTTGTCGAAAATAGCCATGAACGACCATTTTCAATGACACTGAAGGCTAACACCTACGGATTTTTGACCAAGAAATGGTCTCCACCATAAATCCAAGAATGTGATCTATGGCAAGGAAACATATGTGTAGTGAGGTGTATGAGCCTCTGGTCGAAGATCAATGGCCACACAACCCTCATTTTTGTCGAAAATAGCCATGAATGACCATTTTCAAAAATACCAAAGGCTAACACGTACGGATTTTTGACCAAGAAATGGTCTCCACCAGAAATCCAAGAATGTGATCTATGGCAAGGAAACATATGTGGGGTGAGGTGTACGAGCCTCTGGTCGATGATCAATGGCCACACAACCCCCATTTTGCCGAAAATAGCCATGAACGACCATTTTCAATAATACCGAAGGCTAACACGTACGAGTTTTTAACCAAGAAATGGTCTCCACCAGAAATCCAAGAATGTGATCTATGGCAATGAAACATATGTGGGGTGAGGTTTATGAGCCTCTAGTCGATGATAAATGGCCACACAACCCCCATTTTTTATGAAAATAGCCATGAGCGACCTTGAAAATAGCCATGAGCGACCATTTTCAATAATACTAGAGGCTAACACCTACGGATTTTAGACCAAGAAATGGTCTCCACCAGAAATCCAAGAATGTGATCTATGGCAAGGAAACATATGTGGGGTGAGGTGTATGAGCGTCTGGTCGATGATCAATGGCCACACAACCCCCATTTTTGTCGAAAATAGCCATGAACGACCATTTTCAATAATACCTAAGGCTAACACCTACGGATTTTTGACCAAGAAATGGTCTCCACCAGAAATCCAAGAATGTGATCTATGGCAAGGAAACATATGTGGGGTGAGGTGTATGAGCCTCTGGTCGACGATCAATGGCCACACAACCCTAATTTTTGTCGAAAATAGCCATGAACGACCATTTTCAATGACACTGAAGGCTAACACCTACGGATTTTTGACCAAGAAATGGTCTCCACCAATAATCCAAGAATGTGATTTATGGCAAAGAAACATATGTGGGGTGAGGTGTATGAGCCTCTGGTCGACGATCAATGGCCACACAACCCTAATTTTTGTCGAAAATAGCCATGAACGACCATTTTCAATGACACTGAAGGCTAACACCTACGTATTTTTGACCAAGAAATGGTCTCCACCAATAATCCAAGAATGTGATTTATGGCAAAGAAACATATGTGGGGTGAGGTGTATGAGCCTCTGGTCGACGATCAATGGCCACACAACCCTAATTTTTGTCGAAAATAGCCATGAACGACCATTTTCAATGACACTGAAGGCTAACACCTACGGATTTTTGACCAAGAAATGGTCTCCACCATAAATCCAAGAATGTGATCTATGGCAAGGAAACATATGTGTAGTGAGGTGTATGAGCCTCTGGTCGAAGATCAATGGCCACACAACCCTCATTTTTGTCGAAAATAGCCATGAATGACCATTTTCAAAAATACCAAAGGCTAACACGTACGGATTTTTGACCAAGAAATGGTCTCCACCAGAAATCCAAGAATGTGATCTATGGCAAGGAAACATATGTGGGGTGAGGTGTACGAGCCTCTGGTCGATGATCAATGGCCACACAACCCCCATTTTGCCGAAAATAGCCATGAACGACCATTTTCAATAATACCGAAGGCTAACACGTACGAGTTTTTAACCAAGAAATGGTCTCCACCAGAAATCCAAGAATGTGATCTATGGCAATGAAACATATGTGGGGTGAGGTTTATGAGCCTCTAGTCGATGATAAATGGCCACACAACCCCCATTTTTTATGAAAATAGCCATGAGCGACCTTGAAAATAGCCATGAGCGACCATTTTCAATAATACTAGAGGCTAACACCTACGGATTTTAGACCAAGAAATGGTCTCCACCAGAAATCCAAGAATGTGATCTATGGCAAGGAAACATATGTGGGGTGAGGTGTATGAGCGTCTGGTCGATGATCAATGGCCACACAACCCCCATTTTTGTCGAAAATAGCCATGAACGACCATTTTCAATAATACCTAAGGCTAACACCTACGGATTTTTGACCAAGAAATGGTCTCCACCAGAAATCCAAGAATGTGATCTATGGCAAGGAAACATATGTGGGGTGAGGTGTATGAGCCTCTGGTCGACGATCAATGGCCACACAACCCTAATTTTTGTCGAAAATAGCCATGAACGACCATTTTCAATGACACTGAAGGCTAACACCTACGGATTTTTGACCAAGAAATGGTCTCCACCAATAATCCAAGAATGTGATTTATGGCAAAGAAACATATGTGGGGTGAGGTGTATGAGCCTCTGGTCGACGATCAATGGCCACACAACCCTAATTTTTGTCGAAAATAGCCATGAACGACCATTTTCAATGACACTGAAGGCTAACACCTACGGATTTTTGACCAAGAAATGGTCTCCACCATAAATCCAAGAATGTGATCTATGGCAAGGAAACATATGTGTAGTGAGGTGTATGAGCCTCTGGTCGAAGATCAATGGCCACACAACCCTCATTTTTGTCGAAAATAGCCATGAATGACCATTTTCAAAAATACCAAAGGCTAACACGTACGGATTTTTGACCAAGAAATGGTCTCCACCAGAAATCCAAGAATGTGATCTATGGCAAGGAAACATATGTGGGGTGAGGTGTACGAGCCTCTGGTCGATGATCAATGGCCACACAACCCCCATTTTGCCGAAAATAGCCATGAACGACCATTTTCAATAATACCGAAGGCTAACACGTACGAGTTTTTAACCAAGAAATGGTCTCCACCAGAAATCCAAGAATGTGATCTATGGCAATGAAACATATGTGGGGTGAGGTTTATGAGCCTCTAGTCGATGATAAATGGCCACACAACCCCCATTTTTTATGAAAATAGCCATGAGCGACCTTGAAAATAGCCATGAGCGACCATTTTCAATAATACTAGAGGCTAACACCTACGGATTTTAGACCAAGAAATGGTCTCCACCAGAAATCCAAGAATGTGATCTATGGCAAGGAAACATATGTGGGGTGAGGTGTATGAGCGTCTGGTCGATTATCAATGGCCACACAACCCCCATTTTTGTCGAAAATAGCCATGAACGACAATTTTCAATAATACCTAAGGCTAACACCTACGGATTTTTGACCAAGAAATGGTCTCCACCAGAAACCCAAGAATGTGATCTATGGCAAAGAAACATCTGTGGAGTGAGGTGTATGAGCCTCTGGTCGACGATCAATGGCCACACAACCCTAATTTTTGTCGAAAATAGCCATGAACGACCATTTTCAATGACACTGAAGGCTAACACCTACGGATTTTTGACCAAGAAATGGTCTCCACCATAAATCCAAGAATGTGATCTATGGCAAGGAAACATATGTGTAGTGAGGTGTATGAGCCTCTGGTTGAAGATCAATGGCCACACAACCCCCATTTTTGTCGAAAATAGCCATGAATGACCATTTTCAAAAATACCAAAGGCTAACACATTCGGATTTTTGCCCAAGAAATGGTCTCCACCAGAAATCCAAGAATGTGATCTATGGCAAGGAAACATATGTGGGGTGAGGTGTACGAGCCTCTGGTCGATGATCAATGGCCACAGAACCCCCATTTTGCCGAAAATAGCCATGAACGACCATTTTCAATAATACCGAAGGCTAACACGTACGAGTTTTTGACCAAGAAATGGTCTCCACCAAAAATCCAAGAATGTGATCTATGGCAAGGAAACATATGTGGGGTGAGATTTATGAGCCTCTAGTCGATGATAAATGGCCACACAACCCCCATTTTTTTATGGAAATAGCCATGAGCGACCATTTTCAATAATATTAGAGGCTAAGACCTACGGATTTTTGACCAAGAAATGGTCTCCACCAGAAATCCAAGAATGTGATCTATGGCAAGGAAACATATGTGGGGTGAGGTGTATGAGCCACTGGTCGATGATCAATGGCCACACAACCCCCATTTTTGTCGAAAATAGCCATGAACGACCATTTTCAATAATATCGAAGGCTAACACCTACGGATTTTTGACCAAGAAATGGTCTCCACCAGAAATCCAAGAATGTGATCTACGACAAGGAAACATATGTGGGGTGAGGTGTATGAGCCTCTGGTCGACGATCAATGGCCACACAACCCCCATTTTGCCGAAAATAGCCATGAATGACCATTTTCAATAATACCGAAGGCTAACACGTACGAGTTTTTAACCAAGAAATGGTTTCCACCAGAAATCCAAGAATGTAATCTATGGCAAGGAAACATATGTGGGGTGAGGTTTATGAGCCTCTAGTCGATGATAAATGGCCACACAACCCCCATTTTTTATGAAAATAGCCATGAGCGACCTTGAAAATAGCCATGAGCGACCATTTTCAATAATATTAGAGGCTAAGACCTACGGATTTTTGACCAAGAAATGGTCTCCACCAGAAATCCAAGAATGTGATCTATGGCAAGGAAACATATGTGGGGTGAGGTGTATGAGCCTCTGGTCGATGATCAATGGCCACACAACCCCCATTTTTGTCGAAAATAGCCATGAATGACCATTTACAATAATACCGAAGGCTAACACCTACAGATTTTTGACCAAGAAATGGTCTCCACCAGAAATCCAAGAATGTGATCTATGGCAAGGAAACATATGTGGGGTGAGGTGTATGAGCCTCTGGTCGATAATGAAAGGGAAATAGGCCTACACCTAGTTCCTAAATGATTTTGGTGGTTGAATTGCCCAACACAAATTAAATGGACTAACTTGTTTGCTCTAGTGCATAAGTTATACAGGTGTAAAAGGTTCACACTCAGCCAATAAAAAGATCTAGTTTTGGATTCAACCATGAAGCAAAGAAGCAACTGAAGGCCCTCTGGTCTGGGAACACCGGACTGTCCGGTGTACACCGGACAGTGTCCGGTGCACCACCGGACAGTGTCCGGTGCACCAGAGGACTCCAGCTCAAACTCGCCACCTTCGGGAATTTCCAGAGGCGACTCCGCTATAATTCACCGGACTGTCTGGTGTACACCGGACAGTGTCCGGTGCTCCATGGAAGCGCAGCCTCAGGAACTCGCCAGCCTCGGGATTTTAATTCAGCCGCTCCGCTATAATTCACCGGACTGTCCGGTGTGCACCGGACTGTCCGGTGAACCACGGAGCAACGGCTACTTCCGCGCCAACGGTCACCTGCAAAACGCATTTAATGCGCGCTCTGCGCGCGCAGACGGCAGGCGCGCCCATACTGGCGCACCGGACAATGAACAGGAGTTGTCTGGTGTGCACCGGACACCCAGGCGGGCCCACAAGTCAGAAGCTTCAACGGTCAGAATCCAACGGCAGTGATGACGTGGCAGGGGGCACCGGACTGTCCGGTGCGCCATCGAGCAGACAGCCTCCCAACGGCCACTTTTGGTGGTTGAGGCTATAAATACCCCAACCACCCCACCATTCATTGCATCCAAGTTTTCCACTTCCCAACTACTACAAGAGCTCTAGCATTCAATTCTAGACACACCAAATAGATCAAATCCTCTCCAAACTCCACACAACGCCATAGTGACTAGAGAGAGTGGTTTGCTTGTGTTCTTTCGAGCTCTTGCGCTTGGATTGCTTTCTTTCTTCTTGACTCTTTCATTGTGATCAAGCACTCACTTGTAATCGAGGCAAGAGGCACCAATTGTGTGGTGGCCCTTGTGGGAACTTTTTGTTCCAAGTGATTAAGAAGAGAAAGCTCACTCGATCCAAGGGATCGTTTGAGAGAGGGAAGGGTTGAAAGAGACCCGGCCTTTGTGGCCTCCTCAACGGGGAGTAGGTTTGCAAGAACCGAACCTCGGTAAAACAAATCCGCGTGTCTCACTTGATTATTTGCTTACGATTTGTTTTTCGCCCTCTCTCGCGGACTCGTTTTATTTCTAACGCTAACCCGGCTTGTAGTTGTGTTTATATTTGTAAATTTCAGTTTCGCCCTATTCACCCCCCCTCTAGGCGACTATCAATTGGTATCAGAGCCCGGTGCTTCATTAGAGCCTAACCGCTCGAAGTGATGTCGGGAGATCACGCCAAGAAGGAGATGGAGACCGGCGAAAAGCCCACTACAAGCCACGGGAGCACTTCATCGGAAGAGTCCTGCACCAAGAGGAAGGAGAAGAAGAAGGTCTCCTCCAAAGGGAAGGAGAAGAAATCTTCTTCTCACCACCAAGAGAAGAAAGAAAAATCTTCTTCCCACAAGCCGCATCGGAGTGGGGACAAGAAGAAAAGGATGATGAAGGTGGTCTACTACGAGACCGATTCTTCATCGGCATCCACCTCCGGCTCCGACGCGGCGTCCGTCACTTCTAAGCGCCAAGAACGCAAGAAATATAGTAAGATCCCCCTACGTTACCCTCGCATTTCCAAACATACACCTTTACTTTCCGTCCCATTAGGCAAACCACCAACTTTTGATGGTGAAGACTATGCTAGGTGGAGCGATTTAATGCGATTTCATCTAACCTCGCTCCACAAAGGTATATGGGATGTTGTTGAGTTTGGTGCACAGGTACCATCCGTAGGGGATGAGGACTACGATGAGAATGAGGTGGCCCAAATCGAGCACTTCAACTCTCAAGCTACAACGATACTCCTCGCCTCACTAAGTAGAGAAGAGTATAACAAAGTTCAAGGGTTGAAGAATGCCAAGGAGGTTTGGGATGTGCTCAAAACCGCGCACGAGGGAGACGAGCTCACCAAGATCACCAAGCGGGAAACGATCGAGGGAGAGCTCGGTCGGTTCCGGCTTCGCAAAGGGGAGGAGCCACAACACATGTACAACCGGCTCAAGACCTTGGTGAACCAAGTGCGCAACCTCGGGAGCGTAAAGTGGGATGACCACGAGGTGGTTAAGGTTATTCTAAGATCTCTTATTTTCCTTAACCCTACTCAAGTTTAATTAATTCGTGGTAATCCTAGATATACTAAAATGACCCCCGAGGAAGTTATCGGGCATTTGTTAGTTTTGAGTGCATGATTGAAGGCTCGAGAAAAATCAACGAGCTTGATGATCCCACCACATCCGAAGCTCAACCCGTCGCATTTAAGGCGACGGAGGAAAAGAAGGAGGAGTCTACACCAAGTCGACAACCTATCGACGCCTCCAAGCTCGACAATGAGGAAATGGCGCTCGTCATCAAGAGCTTCCGCCAAATCCTCAAGCAAATGAGAGGGAAAGATTACAAGTCCCGCTCCAAAAAAGTGTGCTACAAGTGTGGTAAGCCCGGTCACTTTATTGCCAAATGTCCATTATGAAGTGACAGTGACAGGGATAATGACAAGAAGGGAAAGAGGAGAGAAAAGAAAAAATACTACAAGAAGAGGGGCGGCGATGCCCATGTTTGTCGGGAGTGGGACTCCGACGAAAGCTCAAGCGACTCCTCCGACGACGAGGACGCCGCCAACATCGCCGTCACCAAGGGACTCCTCTTCCCCAACGTCGGCCACAAGTGCCTCATGGCAAAGGACGGCAAAAAGAAGGTAAAATCAAGATCCTCCACTAAATATGAAACCTCTAGTGATGATAATGCTAGTGATGAGGAAGATAATTTGCGTACCCTTTTTGCCAACCTCAACATGCAACAAAAGGAAAAACTTAATGAATTGATTAGTGCCATCCATGAAAAGGATGATCTCTTGGACACCCAAGAGGACTTCCTTATTAAAGAAAATAAGAAGCATGTTAAGGTTAAAAATGCTTATGCTCTAGAAGTAGAAAAATGTGAAAAATTATCTAGTGAGCTAAGCACTTGCCGTGAGATGATTGACAACCTTAGGAATGAAAATGCTAATTTAAATGCTAAGGTTGATTCACATGTTTGCATTGTTTCAACTTCCAATCCTAGAGATAATAATGATGATTCACTTGCTAGGATTGAAGAATTGAACATTTCTCTTGCTAGTCTTAGAGTAGAAAATGAAAATTTAATTGCTAAGGCTAAAGATTTTGATGTTTGCAAAATTACAATTTCCGATCTTAGAGATAAGAATGATATACTACGTGCTAAGATTGTTGAACTTAATTCTTGCAAACCCTCTACATCTACCATTGAGCATGTCACTATTTGTACTAGATGTAGAGACATTGATGTTGATGCTATTCATGATCACATGGCTTTAATTAAACAACAACATGATCATATAGCAAAACTAGATGCTAAAGTTGCCGAGCACAACTTAGAAAATGAGAAATTTAAATTTGCTCGTAGCATGCTTTATAATGGGAGACGCCCTGGCATCAAGGATGGCATTGGCTTCCAAAGGGGGGCAATGTCAAACTTAATGCCCCTCCTAAAAGATTGTCAAATTTTGTTAAGGGCAAGGCTCCCATGCCTCAGGATAACGAGGGCTACATTTTATACCCTGCCGGTTATCCCGAGAGCAAAATTAGAAGAATTCATTCTAGGAAGTCTCACTCTGGCCCTAATCATGCTTTTATGTATAAGGGTGAGACATCTAGCTCTAGGCAACCAACCCGTGCTAAGTTTCCTAGAAAGAAAATTCCTAGTGCATCAAATGATCATAACATTTCATTTAAAATTTTTGATGCATCTTATGTTTTAACTAACAAATCCGGCAAGGTAGTTGCCAAATATGTTGGGGGCAAGCACAAGGGGTCAAAGACTTGTGTTTGGGTACACAAAGTTCTTGTGTCTAATGCCAAAGGACCCAAAACTATTTGGGTACCTAAAGTCAAGAACTAAACTTGTTTTGTAGGTTTATGCATCCGGGGGCTCAAGTTGGATACTCGACAGCGGGTGCACAAACCACATGACAGGGGAGAAAAAGATGTTCTCCTCATATGAGAAAAACCAAGATCCCCAAAGAGCGATCACATTCGGGGATGGAAATCAAGGATTGGTCAAAGGTTTGGGTAAAATTGCTATATCCCCTGACCATTCCATTTCCAATGTTTTTCTTGTTGATTCCTTAGATTACAACTTGCTTTCTGTTTCCCAATTATGTCAAATGGGCTACAACTGTCTATTCACTGATATAGGTGTCACTGTCTTTAGAAGAATTGATGATTCAATAGCATTTAAAGGAGTGTTAGAGGGTCAGCTATACTTAGTAGATTTTGATAGAGCTGAACTCGACACTTGCTTAATTGCTAAGACTAACATGGGTTGGCTCTGGCACCGCCGACTAGCCCATGTTGGGATAAAGAATCTTCATAAGCTTCTAAAGGGAGAACACATTTTAGGATTAACAAATGTTCATTTTGAGAAAGACAGGATTTGTAGCGCATGCCAGGCAGGGAAGCAAGCTGGAACCCATCATCCACACAAGAACATCATGACAACGGACAGGCCACTGGAGCTCCTACACATGGATCTATTCGGCCCGATTGCTTACATAAGCATCGGCGGGAGTAAGCACTGTCTAGTTATTGTAGATGATTATTCTCGATTCACTTGGGTATTCTTTTTACAGGAAAAATCTCAAACCCAAGAGATCTTAAAGGGATTCTTAAGACGGGCTCAAAATGAGTTCGGCTTAAGGATCAAGAAAATAAGAAGCGACAACGGGACGGAGTTCAAGAACTCTCAAATTGAAGGCTTCCTTGAGGAGGAGGGCATCAAGCATGAGTTCTCTTCTCCCTACACACCTCAACAAAATGGTGTAGTGGAGAGGAAGAATCGAACTCTACTGGACATGGCAAGAACCATGCTTGATGAGTATAAGACTTCGGATCGGTTTTGGGCCGAGGCGGTCAACACCGCGTGCTACGCCATCAACCGGTTGTATCTACACCGAATCCTCAAGAAGACATCATATGAACTCCTAACTGGTAAAAAGCCCAACATTTCATATTTTAGAGTTTTTGGTAGCAAATGCTTTATTCTTGTTAAGAGAGGTAGAAAATCTAAATTTGCTCCTAAAACTGTAGAAGGTTTTTTACTTGGTTATGACTCAAACACAAGGGCATATAGAGTCTTTAACAAGTCCACTGGACTAGTTGAAGTCTCATATGACGTTGTGTTTGATGAGACTAACGGCTCTCAAGTAGAGCAAGTTGATCTTGATGAGATAGGTGATGAAGAGGCTCCGTGCATCGCGCTAAGGAACATATCCATCGGGGATGTGTGTCCTAAAGAATCCAAAGAGCCCCCAAAAGCACAAGATCAACCATCCTCCTCCACGCAAGCATCTCCACCAACTCAAAATGAGGATGAGGCTCAAGTTGATGAAAGGCAAGATCAAGAAGATGAGCCACCTCAAGGTGATGGCAATGATCAAGGGGGAGATGAAAATGATCAAGAAAAGGAGGATGAACAAGAACCAAGGCCGCCACACCCAAGAATCCACCAAGCAATCCAACGAGATCACCCCGTTGACACCATCCTCGGCGACATTCATAAGGGGGTAACCACTAGATCTCGTGTTGCACATTTTTGTGAACATTACTCGTTTGTTTCCTCTATTGAGCCACACAGGGTAGAGGAAGCACTTCAAGATTCAGATTGGGTGGTGGCAATGCAAGAGGAGCTCAACAACTTCACTAGAAATGAGGTATGGCATTTAGTTCCACGTCCTAACCAAAATGTTGTAGGAACCAAATGGGTCTTCCGCAACAAGCAAGATGAGCATGGTGTGGTGACAAGGAACAAAGCACGACTTGTGGCCAAGGGATACTCCCAAGTCGAAGGTTTGGATTTCGGTGAAGCCTATGCACCCGTAGCTAGGCTCGAGTCAATTCGTATATTATTGGCCTATGCTACTTACCATGGCTTTAAGCTTTATCAAATGGATGTGAAAAGTGCCTTCCTCAATGGACCAATCAAGGAAGAGGTCTATGTTGAGCAACCTCCCGGCTTTGAAGACAGTGAGTATCCTAACCATGTGTATAAGCTCTCTAAGGCGCTTTACGGGCTCAAGCAAGCCCCAAGAGCATGGTATGAATGCCTTAGGGATTTCCTTATTGCAAATGGCTTCAAAGTCGGCAAGGCCGATCCTACTTTGTTCACTAAAACTCTTGCAAATGATTTGTTTGTATGCCAAATTTATGTTGATGATATCATATTTGGGTCTACTAACGAATCTACTTGTGAAGAATTTAGTAGGATCATGACACAAAAATTCGAGATGTCTATGATGGGGGAGTTGAAGTATTTCTTAGGATTCCAAGTCAAACAACTCCCAGAGGGCACCTTCATCAGCCAAACAAAGTATACTCAAGACATTCTAACCAAGTTTGGAATGAAGGATGCCAAACCCATCAAGACGCCTATGGGAACTAATGGGCATCTCGACCTCGACACGGGAGGTAAGTCCGTGGATCAAAAGGTATATCGGTCGATGATAGGTTCATTACTCTATCTTTGTGCATCTCGACCGGACATTATGCTTTCCGTTTGCATGTGTGCAAGATTCCAATCCGACCCTAAGGAATCCCACCTTATGGCCGTAAAACGAATCTTGAGATATTTGGCTTATACTCCTAAGTTTGGGCTTTGGTACCCTCGGGGATCCACATTTGATTTGATTGGTTATTCGGATGCCGATTGGGCGGGGTGTAAAATTAATAGGAAGAGCACATCGGGGACTTGCCAGTTCTTGGGAAGATCCTTGGTGTCTTGGGCTTCAAAGAAGCAAAATTCGGTCGCTCTTTCTACCGCCGAAGCCGAGTACATTGCCGCAGGTCACTGTTGCGCACAATTACTTTGGATGAGGCAAACCCTGCGGGACTACGGTTACAAATTAACCAAAGTCCCTTTGCTATGTGATAATGAGAGTGCAATCAAAATGGCCGACAATCCCGTCGAGCATAGCTGCACTAAGCACATAGCCATCCGATATCATTTTCTTAGGGATCACCAACAAAAGGGGGATATCGAGATTGCATACATTAATACTAAAGATCAATTAGCCGATATCTTTACCAAACCACTTGATGAACAAACTTTTACCAAACTTAGGCATGAGCTCAATATTCTTGATTCTAGAAACTTCTTTTGCTAACTTGCACACCTCACATAGCTCATGAATATACCTTTGATCATATCTCTTCAATATGCTATGACTAATGTGCTTTCAAGTCTATTTCAAACCAAGTCATAGGTGTATTGAAAGGGAATTGGAGTTTTCGGCGAAGACAAAGGCTTCCACTCCGTAACTCATCCTTCGCCATCACTCCGAGCCGCTCTCTTGGGGAGAGAGCAAAACAAAAGGACTCCTACTTTGGTATAATCTTCACTCTTTTACTTATGACCAAAGGAGGAGAACGTTATTTGGAGGGCTCTAATGATTCCGTTTTTGGCGATTCATGCCAAAGGGGGAGAAAGATTGAGCCCAAAGCAAAAGGACCGCACCACCACCTAATTTTCAAATATAATTTTCAATTATCAATTTGGTATCTTATTGTATTCAAAAGGGGAGAAAGTAGTATTTTAAAATCATATCTCAAAACCCTCTTGAACACTAAGAGGAATCTCTTTTAGGGGGAGTTTTGTTTAGTCAAAGGAAAAGCATTTGAGACAGGGGGAGAAAATTTCAAATCTTGAGAATGCTTTGCAAAATCTTATTCATTTACCTTTGACTATTTGCAAAAGAACTTTGAAATAGATTTACAAAAGATTTTGCAAAAACAAAACATGTGGTGCAAGCGTGGTCCAAAATATTAAAAACAAAGAAACAATCCATGCATATCTTGTAAGTATTTATATTGGCTCAATTCCAAGCAACCTTTGCACTTATATTATGCAAACTAGTTCAATTATGCACTTCTATATTTGCTTTGGTTTGTGTTGGCATCAATCACCGAAAAGGGGGAGATTGAAAGGGAAATAGGCCTACACCTAGTTCCTAAATGATTTTGGTGGTTGAATTGCCCAACACAAATTAAATGGACTAACTTGTTTGCTCTAGTGCATAAGTTATACAGGTGTATTATGTTCACACTCAGCCAATAAAAAGATCTAGTTTTGGATTCAACCATGAAGCAAAGAAGCAACCGAAGGGCCTCTGGTCTGGGAACACCGGACTGTCCGCTGTACACCGGACAGTGTCCGGTGCACCACCGGACAGTGTCCGGTGCACCAGAGGACTCCAGCTCAAACTCGCCACCTTCGGGAATTTCCAGAGGCGACTCCGCTATAATTCACCGGACTGTCCGGTGTACACCGGACAGTGTCCGGTGCTCCATGGAAGCGCAGCCTCAGGAACTCACCAGCCTCGGGATTTTAATTCAGCCGCTCCGCTATAATTCACCGGACTGTCCGGTGAACCACGGAGTAACGGCTACTTCCGCGCCAACGGTCACCTGCAAAACGCATTTAATGCGCGCTCTGCGCGCGCAGACGGCAGGCGCGCCCATACTGGCGCACCGGACAATGAACAGGAGTTGTCCGGTGTGCACCGGACACCCAGGCGGGCCCACAAGTCAGAAGCTTCAACGGTCAGAATCCAACGGCAGTGATGACGTGGCAGGGGGCACCGGACTGTCCGGTGTGCACCGGACTGTCCGGTGCGCCATCGAGCAGACAGCCTCCCAACGGCCACTTTTGGTGGTTGAGGCTATAAATACCCCAACCACCCCACCATTCATTGCATCCAAGTTTTCCACTTCCCAACTACTACAAGAGCTCTAGCATTCAATTCTAGACACACCAAATAGATCAAATCCTCTCCAAACTCCACACAACGCCATAGTGACTAGAGAGAGTGATTTGCTTGTGTTCTTTCGAGCTCTTGCGCTTGGATTGCTTTCTTTCTTCTTGACTCTTTCATTGTGATCAAGCACTCACTTCCAAGTGATTAAGAAGAGAAAGCTCACTCGATCCAAGGGATCGTTTGAGAGAGGGAAGGGTTGAAAGAGACCCGGCCTTTGTGGCCTCCTCAACGGGGAGTAGGTTTGCAAGAACCGAACCTCGGTAAAACAAATCCGCGTGTCTCACTTGATTATTTGCTTACGATTTGTTTTTCGCCCTCTCTCGCGGACTCGTTTTATTTCTAACGCTAACCCGGCTTGTAGTTGTGTTTATATTTGTAAATTTCAGTTTCGCCCTATTCACCCCCCCTCTAGGCGACTATCAGATAATCAATGGCCACACAACCCCCATTTTTGTCGAAAATAGCCATGAACGACCATTTTCAATAATATCGAAGGCTAACACCTATGGATTTTTGACCAAGAAATGGTCTCCACCAGAAATCCAAGAATGTGATCTACGACAAGGAAACATATGTGGGGTGAGGTGTATGAGCCTCTTGTCGACGATCAATGGCCACACAACCCCCATTTTGCCAAAAATAGCCATGAATGACCATTTTCAATAATACCGAAGGCTAACACGTACGAGTTTTTAACCAAGAAATGGTCTCCACCAGAAATCTAAGAATGTGATCTATGGCAAGGAAACATATGTGTAGTGAGGTGTATGAGCCTCTGGTCGATGATCAATGGCCACACAACCCCCATTTTTGTCGAAAATAGCCATGAATGACCATTTACAATAATACCGAAGGCTAACACCTACGGATTTTTGACCAAGAAATGGTCTCCACCAGAAATCCAAGAATGTGATCTATGGCAAGGAAACATATGTGGGGTGAGGTGTATGAGCCTCTGGTCTACGATCAATGGCCACACAACCCCCATTTTGCCAAAAATAGCCATGAATGACCATTTTCAATAATACCGAAGGCTAACACGTACGAGTTTTTAACCAAGAAATGGTCTCCACCAGAAATCCAAGAATGTAATCTATGGCAAGGAAACATATGTGGGGTGAGGTTTATGAGCCTCTAGTCGATGATAAATGGCCACACAACCCCCATTTTTTATGAAAATAGCCATGAGCGACCTTGAGAATAGCCATGAGCGACCATTTTCAATAATACTAGAGGCTAACACCTACGGATTTTAGACCAAGAAATGGTCTCCACCAGAAATCCAAGAATGTGATCTATGGCAAGGAAACATATGTGGGGTGAGGTGTATGAGCATCTGGTCGATGATCAATGGCCACACAACCCCCATTTTTGTCGAAAATAGCCATGAATGACCATTTTCAATAATACCGAAGGCTAACACCTACGGATTTTTGACCAAGAAATGGTCTCCACCAGAAATCCAAGAATGTGATCTATGGCAAGGAAACATATGTGGGGTGAGGTGTATGAGCCTCTAGTCGATGATCAATGGCCACACAACCCCCATTTTTGTCGAAAATAGCCATGAACGACCATTTTCAAAAATACCAAAGGCTAACACGTACGGATTTTTGACCAAGAAATGGTCTCCACCAGAAATCCAAGAATGTGATCTATGGCAAGGAAACATATGTGGGGTGAGATGTACGAGCCTCTGGTCGATGATCAATGGCCACACAACCCCCATTTTGCCGAAAATAGCCATGAATGACCATTTTCAATAATACCGAAGGCTAACACGTACGAGTTTTTAACCAAGAAATGGTTTCCACCAGAAATCCAAGAATGTAATCTATGGCAAGGAAACATATGTGGGGTGAGGTTTATGAGCCTCTGGTCGATGATGAATGGCCACACAACCCCCATTTTGCCGAAAATAGCCATGAACGACCATTTTCAATAATACCGAAGGCTAACACGTACGAGTTTTTAACCAAGAAATGGTCTCCACCAGAAATCCAAGAATGTGATCTATGGCAAGGAAACATATGTGGGGTGAGGTGTACGAGCCTCTGGTCGATGATCAATGGCCACACAACCACCATTTTGCCGAAAATAGCCATGAACGACCATTTTCAATAATACCGAAGGCTAACACGTACGAGTTTTTAACCAAGAAATGGTCTCCACCAGAAATCCAAGAATGTGATCTATGGCAAGGAAACATATGTGGGGTGAGGTGTATGAGCATCTGGTCGATGATCAATGGCCACACAACCCCCATTTTTGTCGAAAATAGCCATGAATGACCATTTACAATAATACCGAAGGCTAACACCTACGGATTTTTGACCAAGAAATGGTCTCCACCAGAAATCCAAGAATGTGATCTATGGCAAGGAAACATATGTGGGGTGAGGTGTATGAGCCTCTGGTCGATGATCAATGGCCACACCATTGATCATCGACCAGACGCTCATACACCTCACCCCACATATGTTTCCTTGCCATAGATCACATTCTTGGATTTCTGGTGGAGACCATTTCTTGGTCTAAAATCCGTAGGTCTTAGCCTCTAGTATTATTGAGAATGGTCGCTCATGGCTATTTTCATAAAAAATGGGGGTTGTGTGGCCATTGATCATCGACCAGAGGCTCGTACACCTCACCCCACATATGTTTCCTTGCCATAGATCACATTCTTGGATTTCTGGTGGAAACCATTTCTTGGTTAAAAACTCGTACGTGTTAGCCTTCGGTATTATTGAAAATGGTCATTCATGGCTATTTTCGGCAAAATGGGGGTTGTGTGGCCATTGATCATCGATCAGAGGCTCATACACCTCACCCCACATATGTTTCCTTGCCACAGATCACATTCTTGGATTTCTTGTGGAGACCATTTCTTGGTCAAAAATCAGTAGGTCTTAGCCTCTAGTATTATTGAAAATGGTCGCTCATGACTATTTTCATAAAAAAATGGGTGTTGTGTGGCCATTTATCATCGACTAGAGGCTCATAAATATCACCCCACATATGTTTCCTTGCCTTAGATCACATTCTTGGATTTTTGGTGGAGACCATTTCTTGGTCAAAAACTCGTACGTGTTAGCCTTCGGTATTATTGAAAATGGTCGTTGTTGGCTATTTTCGACAAAAATGGGGGTTGTGTGGCCATTGATCATCGACCAGAGGCTCATACACCTCACCCCACATATGTTTCCTTGCCATAGATCACATTCTTGGATTTCTGGTGGAGACCATTTCTTGGCCTAAAATCCGTAGGTGTTAGCCTTCGGTATTATTGAAAATGGTCGCTCATGGCTATTTTCGACAAATATGGGGGTTGTGTGGCCATTGATCATCGACCAGAGGCTCATACACCTCACCCCACATATGTTTCCTTGCCATAGATTACATTCTTGGATTTCTGGTGGAAACCATTTCTTGGTTAAAACCTCGTACGTGTTAGCCTTCGGTATTATTGAAAATGGTCGTTCATGGCTATTTTCGACAAAAATGGGGGTTGTGTGGCCATTGATCATCGACTAGGCGCTCATACACCTCACCCCACATATGTTTCCTTGCCATAGATCACATTCTTGGATTTCTGGTGGAGACCATTTCTTGGTCTAAAATCCGTAGGTGTTAGCCTCTAGTATTATTGAAAATGGTCGCTCATGGCTATTTTCAAGGTCGCTCATGGCTATTTTCATAAAAAAATGGGGGTTGTGTGGCCATTTATCATCGACTAGAGGCTCATAAACCTCACCCCACATATGTTTCCTTGCCATAGATTACATTCTTGGATTTCTGGTGGAAACCATTTCTTGGTTAAAAACTCGTACGTGTTAGCCTTCGGTATTATTGAAAATGGTCATTCATGGCTATTTTCGGCAAAATGGGGGTTGTGTGGCCATTGATCGTCGACCAGAGGCTCATACACCTCACCCCACATATGGTTCCTTGTCGTAGATCACATTCTTGGATTTCTGGTGGAGACCATTTCTTGGTCAAAAATCCGTAGGTGTTAGCCTTCGATATTATTGAAAATGGTCATTCATGGCTATTTTCGGCAAAATGGGGGTTGTGTGGCCATTGATCGTCGACCAGAGGCTCATACACCTCACCCCACATATGTTTCCTTGTCGTAGATCACATTCTTGGATTTCTGGTGGAGACCATTTCTTGGTCAAAAATCCGTAGGTGTTAGCCTTCAGTGTCATTGAAAATGGTCGTTCATGGCTATTTTCGACAAAAATTAGGGTTGTGTGGCCATTGATCGTCGACCAGAGGCTCATACACCTCACCCCACATATGTTTCCTTGCCATAGATCACATTCTTGGATTTCTGGTGGAGACCATTTCTTGGTCAAAAATCCGTAGGTGTTAGCCTTCGGTATTATTGAAAATGGTCGTTCATGGCTATTTTCGACAAAAATGCGGGTTGTGTGGCCATTGATCATCGACCAGACGCTCATACACCTCACCCCACATATGTTTCCTTGCCATAGATCACATTCTTGGATTTCTGGTGGAGACCATTTCTTGGTCTAAAATCCGTATGTGTTAGCCTCTTGTATTATTGAAAATGGTCGCTCATGGCTATTTTCAAGGTCGCTCATGGCTATTTTCATAAAAAATGGGGGTTGTGTCGCCATTTATCATCGACTAGAGGCTCATAAACCTCACCCCACATATGTTTCCTTGCCATAGATCACATTCTTGGATTTCTGGTGGAGACCATTTCTTGGTTAAAAACTCGTACGTGTTAGCCTTCGGTATTATTGAAAATGGTCGTTCATGGCTATTTTCGGCAAAATGGGGGTTGTGTGGCCATTGATCATCGACCAGAGGCTCGTACACCTCACCCCACATATGTTTCCTTGCCATAGATCACATTCTTGGATTTCTGGTGGAGACCATTTCTTGGTCAAAAATCCGTAGGTGTTAGCCTTCGGTATTATTGAAAATGGTCATTCATGGCTATTTTTGACAAAAATGGGGGTTGTGTGGCCATTGATCATCAACCAAAGGCTCGTACACCTCACTACACATATGTTTCCTTGCCATAGATCACATTCTTGGATTTTTGGTGGAGACCATTTCTTGGTCAAAAACTCGTACGTGTTAGCCTTCGGTATTATTGAAAATGGTCGTTCATGGCTATTTTCGGCAAAATGGGGGTTCTGTGGCCATTGATCATCGACCAGAGGCTCATACACCTCACCCCACATATGTTTCCTTGCCATAGATCACATTCTTGGATTTCTGGTGGAGACCATTTCTCAGTCAAAAATCCGTAGGTGTTAGCCTTCGGTATTATTGAAAATGGTCATTCATGGCTATTTTCGACAAAAATGGGGGTTGTGTGGCCATTGATCATCGACCAGAGGCTCGTACACCTCACTACACATATGTTTCCTTGCCATAGATCACATTCTTGGATTTTTGGTAGAGACCATTTCTTGGTCAAAAACTCGTACGTGTTGGCCTTCGGTATTATTGAAAATGGTCGTTCATGGCTATTTTCGACAAAAATGGGGGTTGTGTGGCCATTGATCATCGACCAGAGGCTCATACACCTCACCCCACATATGTTTCCTTGCCATAGATCACATTCTTGGATTTCTGGTGGAGACCATTTCTTGGTCAAAAATCCGTAGGTGTTAGCCTTCGGTATTATTGTAAATGGTCATTCATGGCTATTTTCGACAAAAATGGGGGTTGTGTGGCCATTGATCATCGACCAGAGGCTCATACACCTCACCCCACATATGTTTCCTTGCCATAGATCACATTCTTGGATTTCTGGTGGAGACCATTTCTTGGTCAAAAATCCGTACGTGTTAGCCTTTGGTATTTTTGAAAATGGTCATTCATGGCTATTTTCGACAAAAATGGGGGTTGTGTGGCCATTGATCGTCGACCAGAGGCTCATACACCTCACCCCACATATGTTTCCTTGTCGTAGATCACATTCTTGGATTTCTGGTGGAGACCATTTCTTGGTTAAAATTCCATAGGTGTTAGCCTTCGATATTATTGAAAATGGTCGTTCATGGCTATTTTCGACCAAAATGGGGGTTGTGTGGCCATTGATCATCGACCAGACGCTCATACACCTCACCCCACATATGTTTCCTTGCCATTGATCACATTCTTGGATTTATGGTGGAGACCATTTCTTGGTCAAAAATTCGTAGGTGTTAGCCTTCAGTGTCATTGAAAATGGTCGTTCATGGCTATTTTCGACAAAAATTAGGGTTGTGTGGCCATTGATCGTCGACCAGAGGCTCATACACCTCACCCCACATATGTTTCCTTGCCATAGATCACATTCTTGGATTTCTGGTGGAGACCATTTCTTGGTCAAAAATCCGTAGGTGTTAGCCTTCGGTATTATTGAAAATGGTCATTCATGGCTATTTTCGGCAAAATGGGGGTTGTGTGGCCATTTATCATCGACTAGAGGCTCATAAATCTCACCCCACATATGTTTCCTTGCCATAGATCACATTCTTGGATTTTTGGTGGAGACCATTTCTTGGTCAAAAACTCGTACGTGTTAGCCTTCGGTATTATTGAAAATGGTCGTTCATGGCTATTTTCGGCAAAATGGGGGTTGTGTGGCCATTGATCGTCGACCAGAGGCTCATACACCTCACCCCACATATGTTTCCTTGTCGTAGATCACATTCTTGGATTTCTGGTGGAGACCATTTCTTGGCCTAAAATCCGTAGGTGTTAGCCTCTAGTATTATTGAAAATGGTCGCTCATGGCTATTTTCAAGGTCGCTCATGGCTATTTTCATAAAAAATGGGGGTTGTGTGGCCATTTATCATCGACTAGAGGCTCATAAACCTCACCCCACATATGTTTCCTTGCCATAGATCACATTCTTGGATTTCTGGTGGAGACCATTTCTTGGTTAAATACTCGTACGTGTTAGCCTTCGGTATTATTGAAAATGGTCGTTCATGGCTATTTTCGGCAAAATGGGGGTTGTGTGGCCATTGATCATCGGCCAGAGGCTCGTACACCTCACCCCACATATGTTTCCTTGCCATAGATCACATTCTTGGATTTCTGGTGGAGACCATTTCTTGGTCAAAAATCCGTAGGTGTTAGCCTTCAGTGTCATTGAAAATGGTCGTTCATGGCTATTTTCGACAAAAATGGGGGTTGTGTGGCCATTGATGATCGACCAGAGGCTCGTACACCTCACCCCACATATGTTTCCTTGCCATAGATCACATTCTTGGATTTCTGGTGGAGACCATTTCTTGGTCAAAAATCCGTAGGTGTTAGCCTTCGGTATTATTGTAAATGGTCATTCATGGCTATTTTCGACAAAAATGGGGGTTGTGTGGCCATTGATCGTCGACAAAAGGCTCATACACCTCACCCCACATATGTTTCCTTGCCATAGATCACATTCTTGGATTTCTGGTGGAGACCATTTCTTGGGCAAAAATCCGTAGGTGTTAGCCTTTGGTATTTTTGAAAATGGTCATTCATGGCTATTTTCGACAAAAATGGGGGTTGTGTGGCCATTGATCTTCGACCAGAGGCTCATAAACCTCACCCCACATATGTTTCCTTGCCATAGATTACATTCTTGGATTTATGGTGGAGACCATTTCTTGGTCAAAAATCCGTAGGTGTTAGCCTTCAGTGTCATTGAAAATGGTCGTTCATGGCTATTTTCGACAAAAATTAGGGTTGTGTGGCCATTGATCGTCGACCAGAGGCTCATACACCTCACCCCACATATGTTTCCTTGCCATAGATTACATTCTTGGATTTCTGGTGGAAACCATTTCTTGGTTAAAAACTCGTACGTGTTAGCCTTCGGTATTATTGAAAATGGTCGTTCATGGCTATTTTCGACAAAAATTAGGGTTGTGTGGCCATTGATCGTCGACCAGAGGCTCATACACCTCACCCCACATATGTTTCCTTGCCATAGATCACATTCTTGGATTTCTGGTGGAGACCATTTCTTGGTCAAAAATCCGTAGGTGTTAGCCTTCGATATTATTGAAAATGGTCGTTCATGGCTATTTTCGACAAAAATGGGGGTTGTGTGGCCATTGATCATCGACCAGAGGCTCATACACCTCACCCCACATATGTTTCCTTGCCATAGATCACATTCTTGGATTTCTGGTGGAGACCATTTCTTGGTCAAAAATCCGTAGGTGTTAGCCTTCGGTATTATTGAAAATGGTCGTTCATGGCTATTTTCGACAAAAATGGGGGTTGTGTGGCCATTGATCATCGACCAGACGCTCATACACCTCACCCCACATATGTTTCCTTGCCATAGATCACATTCTTGGATTTTTGGTGGAGACCATTTCTTGGTCTAAAATTTGTAGGTGTTAGCCTCTAGTATTATTGAAAATGGTCGCTCATGGCTATTTTCATAAAAAATGGGGGTTGTGTGGCCATTTATCATCGATTAGAGGCTCATAAACCTCACCCCACATATGTTTCCTTGCCATAGATCACATTCTTGGATTTCTGGTGGAGACCATTTCTTGGTCAAAAATCCGTACGTGTTAGCCTTTGGTATTTTTGAAAATGGTCGTTCATGGCTTGGTCGATGATCAATGGCCACACAACCCCCATTTTTTATGAAAATAGCCATGAGCGACCATTTTCAATAATACTAGAGGCTAAGACCTACGGATTTTTGACCAAGAAATGGTCTCCACCAGAAATCCAAGAATGTGATCTACGACAAGGAAACATATGTGGGGTGAGGTGTATGAGCCTCTAGTCGACGATCAATGGCCACACAACCCCCATTTTGCCGAAAATAGCCATGAATGACCATTTTCAATAATACCGAAGGCTAACACCTAAGGATTTTTGACCAAGAAATGGTCTCCACCAGAAATCCAAGAATGTGATCTATGGCAAGGAAACATATGTGGGGTGAGGTGTACAAGCCTCTGGTCGATGATCAATGGCCACAGAACCCCCATTTTGCCGAAAATAGCCATGAACGACCATTTTCAATAATACCGAAGGCTAACACCTACGGATTTTTGACCAAAAAATGGTCTCCACCAAAAATCCAAGAATGTGATCTATGGCAAGGAAACATATGTGGGGTGAGGTGTACGAGCCTCTGGTCGATGATCAATGGCCACAGAACCCCCATTTTGCCGAAAATAGCCATGAACGACCATTTTCAATAATACCGAAGGCTAACACGTACAAGTTTTTGACCAAGAAATGGTCTCCACCAGAAATCCAAGAATGTGATCTATGGCAAGGAAACATATGTGGGGTGAGGTGTATGAGCCTCTGGTCGACGATCAATGGCCACACAACCCTATTTTTTGTCGAAAATAGCCATGAACGACCATTTTCAATGACACTGAAGGCTAACACCTACGGATTTTTGACCAAGAAATGGTCTCCACCAGAAATCCAAGAATGTAATCTATGGCAAGGAAACATATGTGGGGTGAGGTGTATGAGCCTCTAGTCGATGATCAATGGCCACACAACCCCCATTTTTGTCGAAAATAGCCATGAATGACCATTTTCAAAAATACCAAAGGCTAACACATTCGGATTTTTGCCCAAGAAATGGTCTCCACCAGAAATCCAAGAATGTGATCTATGGCAAGGAAACATATGTGGGGTGAGGTGTACGAGCCTCTGGTCGATGATCAATGGCCACACAACCCCCATTTTGCCGAAAATAGCCATGAATGACCATTTTCAATAATACCGAAGGCTAATACGTACGAGTTTTTAACCAAGAAATGGTCTCCACCAGAAATCCAAGAATGTGATCTATGGCAAGGAAACATATGTGGGGTGAGGTGTATGAGCGTCTGGTCGATGATCAATGGCCACACAACCCCCATTTTTGTCGAAAATAGCCATGAACGACCATTTTCAATAATACCGAAGGCTAACACGTACGGATTTTTGACCAAAAAATGGTCTCCACCAGAAATCCAAGAATGTGATCTATGGCAAGGAAACATATGTGGGGTGAGGTGTATGAGCCTCTAGTCGATGATCAATGGCCACACAACCCCCATTTTTGTCGAAAATAGCCATGAATGACCATTTTCAAAAATACCAAAGGCTAACACGTATGTATTTTTGACCAAGAAATGGTCTCCACCAGAAATCCAAGAATGTGACCTACGACAAGGAAACATATGTGGGGTGAGTTGTATGAGCCTCTGGTCGACGATCAATGGCCACACAACCCCCATTTTGCCGAAAATAGCCATGAATGACCATTTTCAATAATACCGAAGGCTAACACGTACGAGTTTTTAACCAAGAAGTGGTTTCCACCAGAAATCCAAGAATGTAATCTATGGCAAGGAAACATATGTGGGGTGAGGTTTATGAGCCTCTAGTCGATGATAAATGGCCACACAACCCCCATTTTTTATGAAAATAGCCATGAGCGACCTTGAAAATAGCCATGAGCGACCATTTTCAATAATACTAGAGGCTAACACCTACGGATTTTAGACCAAGAAATGGTCTCCACCAGAAATCCAAGAATGTGATCTACGACAAGGAAACATATGTGGGGTGAGGTGTATGAGCCTCTGGTCGATGATCAATGGCCACACAACCCCCATTTTTGTCGAAAATAGCCATGAATGACCATTTACAATAATACCGAAGGCTAACACCTACGGATTTTTGACCAAGAAATGGTCTCCACCAGAAATCCAAGAATGTGATCTATGGCAAGGAAACATATGTGGGGTGAGGTGTACGAGCCTCTGGTCGATGATCAATGGCCACACAACCCCCATTTTGCCGAAAATAGCCATGAACGACCATTTTCAATAATACCGAAGGCTAACACGTACGAGTTTTTAACCAAGAAATGGTCTCCACCAGAAATCCAAGAATGTGATCTATGGCAAGGAAACATATGTGGGGTGAGGTTTATGAGCCTCTAGTCGATGATAAATGGCCACACAACCCCCATTTTTTATGAAAATAGCCATGAGCGACCATTTTCAATAATACTAGAGGCTAAGACCTACGGATTTTTGACCAAGAAATGGTCTCCACCAGAAATCCAAGAATGTGATCTATGGCAAGGAAACATATGTGGGGTGAGGTGTATGAGCCTCTAGTCGATGATCAATGGCCACACAACCCCCATTTTTGTCGAAAATAGCCATGAATGACCATTTTCAAAAATACCAAAGGCTAACACGTACGGATTTTTAACCAAGAAATGGTCTCCACCAAAAATCCAAGAATGTGATCTATGGCAAGGAAACATATGTGGGGTGAGGTGTACGAGCCTCTGGTCGATGATCAATGGCCACACAACCCCCATTTTGCCGAAAATAGCCATGAATGACCATTTTCAATAATACCGAAGGCTAACACGTACGAGTTTTTAACCAAGAAATGGTTTCCACCAGAAATCCAAGAATGTAATCTATGGCAAGGAAACATATGTGGGGTGAGGTTTATGAGCCTCTGGTCGAAGATCAATGGCCACACAACCCCCATTTTTGTCGAAAATAGCCATGAATGACCATTTTCAAAAATACCAAAGGCTAACACGTACGGATTTTTGACCAAGAAATGGTCTCCACCAGAAATCCAAGAATGTGATCTATGGCCAGGAAACATATGTGGGGTGAGGTGTATGAGCGTCTGGTCGATGATCAATGGCCACACAACCCCCATTTTTGTCGAAAATAGCCATGAACGACCATTTTCAATAATACCGAAGGCTAACACCTACGGATTTTTGACCAAGAAATGGTCTCCACCAGAAATCCAAGAATGTGATCTATGGCAAGGAAACATATGTGGGGTGAGGTGTACGAGCCTCTGGTCGACGATCAATGGCCACACAACCCCCATTTTGCCGAAAATAGCCATGAATGACCATTTTCAATAATACCGAAGGCTAACACGTACGAGTTTTTAGCCAAGAAATGGTCTCCACCAGAAATCCAAGAATGTGATCTATGGCAAGGAAACATATGTGGGGTGAGGTTTATGAGCCTCTAGTCGATGATAAATGGCCACACAACCCCCATTTTTTATGAAAATAGCCATGAGCGACCTTGAATATAGCCATGAGCGACCATTTTCAATAATACTAGATGCTAACACCTACGGATTTTAGACCAAGAAATGGTCTCCACCAAAAATCCAAGAATGTGATCTATGGCAAGGAAACATATGTGGGGTGAGGTGTATGAGCCTGTGGTCGATGATCAATGGCCACACAACCCCCATTTTTTATGAAAATAGCCATGAGCGACCTTGAAAATAGCCATGAGCGACCATTTTCAATAATACTAGAGGCTAACACCTACGGATTTTAGACCAAGAAATGGTCTCCACCAGAAATCCAAGAATGTGATCTATGGCAAGGAAACATATGTGGGGTGAGGTGTATGAGCGTCTGGTCGATGATCAATGGCCACACAACCCCCATTTTTGTCGAAAATAGCCATGAACGACCATTTTCAATAATACCGAAGGCTAACACCTACGGATTTTTGACCAAGAAATGGTCTCCACCAGAAATCCAAGAATGTGATCTATGGCAAGGAAACATATGTGGGGTGAGATTTATGAGCCTCTAGTCGATGATAAATGGCCACACAACCCCCATTTTTTATGAAAATAGCCATGAGCGACCTTGAAAATAGCCATGAGCGACCATTTTCAATAATACTAGAGGCTAACACCTACGGATTTTTGACCAAGAAATGGTCTCCACCAGAAATCCAAGAATGTGATCTATGGCAAGGAAACATAAGTGGGGTGAGGTGTATGAGCGTCTGGTCGATGATCAATGGCCACACAACCCCCATTTTTGTCGAAAATAGCCATGAACGACCATTTTCAATAATACCGAAGGCTAACACCTTCGTATTTTTGACCAAGAAATGGTCTCCACCAGAAATCCAAGAATGTGATCTATGGCAAGGAAACATATGTGGGGTGAGGTGTACGAGCCTCTGGTCGATGATCAATGGCCACACAACCCCCATTTTTTATGAAAATAACCATGAACGACCATTTTCAATGACACTGAAGGCTAACACCTACGTATTTTGACCAAGAAATGGTCTCCACCATAAATCCAAGAATGTAATCTATGGCAAGGAAACATATGTGGGGTGAGGTTTATGAGCCTCTGGTCGAAGATCAATGGCCACACAACCCCCATTTTTGTCGAAAATAGCCATGAATGACCATTTTCAAAAATACCAAAGGCTAACACCTACGGATTTTTGCCCAAGAAATGGTCTCCACCAGAAATCCAAGAATGTTATCTATGGCAAGGAAACATATGTGGGGTGAGGTGTATGAGCGTCTGGTCGACGATCAATGGCCACACAACCCTAATTTTTGTCGAAAATAGCCATGAACGACCATTTTCAATGACACTGAAGGCTAACACCTACGGATTTTTGACCAAGAAATGGTCTCCACAATAAATCCAAGAATGTGATCTATGGCAAGGAAACATATGTGTAGTGAGATGTATGAGCCTCTGGTCGAAGATCAATGGCCACACAACCCCCATTTTTGTCGAAAATAGCCATGAACGACCATTTTCAATAATATCGAAGGCTAACACCTACGGATTTTTGACCAAGAAATGGTCTCCACCAGAAATCCAAGAATGTGATCTACGACAAGGAAACATATGTGGGGTGAGGTGTATGAGCCTCTGGTCGATGATCAATGGCCATACAACCCCCATTTTTTTTATGAAAATAGCCATGAACGACCATTTTCAATGACACTGAAGGCTAACACCTACGGATTTTTGACCAAGAAATGGTCTCCACCATAAATCCAAGAATGTAATCTATGGCAAGGAAACATATGTGGGGTGAGGTTTATGAGCCTCTGGTCGAAAATCAATGGCCACACAACCCCCATTTTTGTCGAAAATAGCCATGAATGACCATTTTCAAAAATACCAAAGGCTAACACCTACGGATTTTTGCCCAAGAAATGGTCTCCACCAGAAATCCAAGAATGTGATCTATGGCAAGGAAACATATGTGGGGTGAGGTGTATGAGCCTCTGGTCGACGATCAATGGCCACACAACCCTAATTTTTGTCGAAAATAGCCATGAACGACCATTTTCAATGACACTGAAGGCTAACACCTACGGATTTTTGACCAAGAAATGGTCTCCACCAGAAATCCAAGAATGTGATCTATGGCTAGGAAACATATGTGGGGTGAGGTGTATGAGCCTCTGGTCGACGATCAATGGCCACACAACCCCCATTTTGCCGAAAATAGCCATGAATGACCATTTTCAATAATACCGAAGGCTAACACGTACGAGTTTTTAACCAAGAAATGGTCTCCACCAGAAATCCAAGAATGTGATCTATGGCAAGGAAACATATGTGGGGTGAGGTGTATGAGCCTCTGGTCGACGATCAATGGCCACACAACCCCCATTTGTCGAAAATAGCCATGAACGACCATTTTCAATAATATCGAAGGCTAACACCTACAGATTTTTGACCAAGAAATGGTCTCCACCAGAAATCCAAGAATGTGATCTACGACAAGGAAACATATGTGGGGTGAGGTGTATGAGCCTCTGGTCGACGATCAATGGCCACACAACCCCCATTTTGCCGAAAATAGCCATGAATGACCATTTTCAATAATACCGAAGGCTAACACGTACGAGTTTTTAACCAAGAAATGGTTTCCACCAGAAATCCAAGAATGTAATCTATGGCAAGGAAACATATGTGGGGTGAGGTTTATGAGCCTCTAGTCGATGATAAATGGCCACACAATCCCCATTTTTTATGAAAATAGCCATGAGCGACCTTGAAAATAGCCATGAGCGACCATTTTCAATAATACTAGAGGCTAAGACCTACGGATTTTAGACCAAGAAATGGTCTCCACCAGAAATCCAAGAATGTGATCTATGGCAAGGAAACATATGTGGGGTGAGGTGAATGAGCCTCTGGTCGATGATCAATGGCCACACAACCCCCATTTTTGTCGAAAATAGCCATGAATGACCATTTACAATAATATCGAAGGCTAACACCTACGGATTTTTGACCAAGAAATGGTCTCCACCAGAAATCCAAGAATGTGATCTATGGCAAGGAAACATATGTGGGGTGAGGTGTATGAGCCTCTGGTCGATGATCAATGGCCACACAACCCCTATTTTTTATGAAAATAGCCATGAGCGACCTTGAAAATAGCCATGAGCGACCATTTTCAATAATATTAGAGGCTAACACCTACGGATTTTAGACCAAGAAATGGTCTCCACCAGAAATCCAAGAATGTGATCTATGGCAAGGAAACATATGTGGGGTGAGGTGTATGAGCGTCTGGTCGATGATCAATGGCCACACAACCCCCATTTTTGTCGAAAATAGCCATGAACGACCATTTTCAATAATATCGAAGGCTAACACCTACGGATTTTTGACCAAGAAATGGTCTCCACCAGAAATCCAAGAATGTGATCTATGGCAAGGAAACATATGTGGGGTGAGGTGTATGAGCCTCTAGTCGATGATCAATGGCAACACAACCCCCATTTTTGTCGAAAATAGCCATGAATGACCATTTTCAAAAATACCAAAGGCTAACACGTACGGATTTTTGACCAAGAAATGGTCTCCACCAGAAATCCAAGAATGTGATCTACGACAAGGAAACATATGTGGGGTGAGGTGTATGAGCCTCTGGTCGACGATCAATGGCCACACAACCCCCATTTTGCCGAAAATAGCCATGAATGACCATTTTCAATAATACCGAAGGCTAACACGTACGAGTTTTTAACCAAGAAATGGTTTCCACCAGAAATCCAAGAATGTAATCTATGGCAAGGAAACATATGTGGGGTGAGGTTTATGAGCCTCTAGTCGATGATAAATGGCCACACAACCCCCATTTTTTATGAAAATATCCATGAGCGACCTTGAAAATAGCCATGAGCGACCATTTTCAATAATACTAGAGGCTAACACCTACAGATTTTAGACAAAGAAATGGTCTCCACCAGAAATCCAAGAATGTGATCTATGGCAAGGAAACATATGTGGGGTGAGGTGTATGAGCGTCTGGTCCATGATCAATGGCCACACAATCCCCATTATTGTCGAAAATAGCCATGAACGACCATTTTCAATAATACCGAAGGCTAACACCTACGGATTTTTGACCAAGAAATGGTCTCCACCAGAAATCCAAGAATGTGATCTATGGCAAGGAAACATATGTGGGGTGAGATTTATGAGCCTCTAGTCGATGATAAATGGCCACACAACCCCCATTTTTTTTATGAAAATAGCCATGAGCGACCATTTTCAATAATATTAGAGGCTAAGACCTACGGATATTTGACCAAGAAATGGTCTCCACCAGAAATCCAAGAATGTGATCTATGGCAAGGAAACATATGTGGGGTGAGGTCTATGAGCGTCTGGTCGATGATCAATGGCCACACAACCCCCATTTTGCCGATAATAGCCATGAATGACCATTTTCAATAATATCGAAGGCTAACACCTACGGATTTTTGACCAAGAAATGGTCTCCACCAGAAATCCAAGAATGTGATCTATGGCAAGGATACATATGTGGGGTGAGGTGTATGAGCCTCTGGTCGATGATCAATGGCCACACAACCCCCATTTTTGTCGAAAATATCCATGAACGACCATTTTCAATAATACCGAAGCCTAACACGTACGAGTTTTTAACCAAGAAATGGTCTCCACCAGAAATCCAAGAATGTGATCTATGGCAAGGAAACATATGTGGGGTGAGGTTTATGAGCTTCTAGTCGATGATAAATGGCCACACAACCCCCATTTTTTATGAAAATAGCCATGAGCGACCTTGAAAATAGCCATGAGCGACCATTTTCAATAATACTAGAGGCTAACACCTACGGATTTTAGACCAAGAAATGGTCTCCACCAGAAATCCAAGAATGTGATCTATGGCAAGGAAACATATGTGGGGTGAGGTGTATGGGCGTCTGGTCGATGATCAATGGCCACACAACCCCCATTTTTGTCGAAAATAGCCATGAATGACCATTTACAATAATACCGAAGGCTAACAGCTACAGATATTTGACCAAGAAATGGTCTCCACCAGAAATCCAAGAATGTGATCTATGGCAAGGAAACATATGTGGGGTGAGGTGTATGAGCCTCTGGTCGATGATCAATGGCCACACAACCCCCATTTTTATGAAAATAGCCATGAGCGACCTTGAAAATAGCCATGAGCGACCATTTTCAATAATACTAGAGGCTAACACCTACGGATTTTAGACCAAGAAATGGTCTCCACCAGAAATCCAAGAATGTGATCTATGGCAAGGAAACATATGTGGGGTGAGGTGTACGAGCCTCTGGTCGATGATCAATGGCCACACAACCCCCATTTTTGTCGTAAATAGCCATGAATGACCATTTTCAATAATACCGAAGGCTAACACGTACGAGTTTTTAACCAAGAAATGGCATGAATGACCATTTTCAATAATACTGAAGGCTAACACCTACGGATTTTTGACCAAGAAATGGTCTCCACCAGAAATCCAAGAATGTGATCTATGGCATCGAAACATATGTGGGGTGAGGTGTATGAGCCTCTGGTCGATGATCAATGGCCACACAACCCCCATTTTTGTTGAAAATAGCCATGAATGACCATTTTCAATAATACCGAAGGCTAACACGTACGAGTTTTTAACCAAGAAATGGTTTCCACCAGAAATCCAAGAATGTAATCTATGGCAAGGAAACATATGTGGGGTGAGGTTTATGAGCCTCTAGTCGATGATAAATGGCCACACAACCCCCATTTTTTATGAAAATAGCCATGAGCGACCTTGAAAATAGCCATGAGCGAACATTTTCAATAATACTAGAGGCTAAGACCTACGGATTTTTGACCAAGAAATGGTCTCCACCAAAAATCCAAGAATGTGATCTATGGCAAGGAAACATATGTGGGGTGAGGTGTATGAGCATCTGGTCGATAATCAATGGCCACACAACCCCCATTTTGCCGAAAATAGCCATGAATGACCATTTTCAATAATACCGAAGGCTAACACGTACGAGTTTTTAACCAAGAAATGGTTTCCACCAGAAATCCAAGAATGTAATCTATGGCAAGGAAACATATGTGGGGTGAGGTGTACGAACCTCTGGTCGATGATCAATGGCCACACAACCCCCATTTTTTATGAAAATAGCCATGAGCGACCATTTTCAATAATACTAGAGGCTAAGACATACGGATTTTTGACCAAGAAATGGTCTCCACCAGAAATCCAAGAATGTGATCTATGGAAAGGAAACATATGTGGGGTGAGGTGTATGAGCCTCTGGTCGATGATCAATGGCCACACAACCCCCATTTTTGTCGAAAATAGCTATGAATGACCATTTACAATAATACCGAAGGCTAACACCTACGGATTTTTGACCAAGAAATGGTCTCCACCAGAAATCCAAGAATGTGATCTATGGCAAGGAAACATATGTGGGGTGAGGTGTATGAGCGTCTGGTCGATGATCAATGGCCACAGAACCCCCATTTTTGTCGAAAATAGCCATGAATGACCATTTTCAATAATACCGAAGGCTAACACCTACGGATTTTTGACCAAGAAATGGTCTCCACCAGAAATCCAAGAATGTGATCTATGGCAAGGAAACATATGTGTAGTGAGGTGTATGAGCCTCTGGTCGAATATCAATGGCCACACAACCCCCATTTTTGTCGAAAATAGCCATGAACGACCATTTTCAATAATATCGAAGGCTAACACCTACGAATTTTTGACCAAGAAATGGTCTCCACCAGAAATCCAAGAATGTGATCTATGGCAAGGAAACATATGTGGGGTGAGGTGTATGAGCCTCTGGTCGACGATCAATGGCCACACAACCCCCATTTTGCCGAAAATAGCCATGAATGACCATTTTCAATAATACCGAAGGCTAACACGTACGAGTTTTTAACCAAGAAATGGTCTCCACCAGAAATCCAAGAATGTGATCTATGGCAAGGAAACATATGTGGGGTGAGGTGTATGAGCCTCTGGTCGATGATCAATGGCCACACAACCCCCATTTTTGTCGAAAATAGCCATGAACGACCATTTTCAATAATACCGAAGGCTAACTCCTACGGATTTTTGACCAAGAAATGGTCTCCACCAGAAATCCAAGAATGTGATCTATGGCAAGGAAACATATGTGGGGTGAGGTGTATGAGCCTCTAGTCGATGATCAATGGCCACACAACCCCCATTTTTGTCGAAAATAGCCATGAATGACCATTTACAATAATACCGAAGGCTAACACCTACGGATTTTTGACCAAGAAATGGTCTCCACCATAAATCCAAGAATGTGATCTATGGCAAGGAAACATATGTGGGGTGAGGTGTATGAGCCTCTGGTCTATGATCAATGGCCACACAACCCCCATTTTTGTCGAAAATAGCCATGAACGACCATTTTCAATAATACCGAAGGCTAACACGTACGAGTTTTTAACCAAGAAATGGTTTCCACCAGAAATCCAAGAATGTAATCTATGGCAAGTAAACATATGTGGGGTGAGGTTTATGAGCCTCTAGTCGATGATAAATGGCCACACAACCCCCATTTTTTATGAAAATAGCCATGAGCGACCTTGAAAATAGCCATGAGCGACCATTTTCAATAATACTAGAGGCTAACACCTACGGATTTTAGACCAAGAAATGGTCTCCACCAGAAATCCAAGAATGTGATCTATGCAAGGAAACATATGTGGGGTGAGGTGTATGAGCGTCTGGTCGATGATCAATGGCCACACAACCCCCATTTTTGTCGAAAATAGCCATGAACGACCATTTTCAATAATACCAAAGGCTAACACCTACGGATATTTGACCAAGAAATGGTCTCAACCAGAAATCCAAGAATGTGATCTATGGCAAGGAAACATATGTGGGGTGAGGTTTATGAGCCTCTAGTCGATGATAAATGGCCACACAACCCCCATTTTTTATGAAAATAGCCATGAGCGACCTTGAAAATAGCCATGAGCGACCATTTCAATAATACTAGAGGCTAACACCTACGGATTTTAGACCAAGAAATGGTCTCCACCAGAAATCCAAGAATGTGATATATGGCAAGGAAACATATGTGGGGTGAGGTGTATGAGCGTCTGGTCGATGATCAATGGCCACACAACCCCCATTTTTGTCGAAAATAGCCATGAATGACCATTTTCAATAATACCGAAGGCTAACACCTACGGATTTTTGACCAAGAAATGGTCTCCACCAGAAATCCAAGAATGTGATATATGGCAAGGAAACATATGTGGGGTGAGGTGTATGAGCCTCTAGTCGATGATCAATGGCCACACAACCCCCATTTTTGTCGAAAATAGCCATGAATGACCATTTTCAAAAATACCAAAGGCTAACACGTACGGATTTTTAACCAAGAAATGGTCTCCACTAGAAATCCAAGAATGTGATCTATGGCAAGGAAACATATGTGGGGTGAGGTGTACGAGCATCTGGTCGATGATCAATGGCCACACAACCCCCATTTTGCCGAAAATAGCCATGAATGACCATTTTCAATAATACCGAAGGCTAACACGTACGAGTTTTTAACCAAGAAATGGTTTCCACCAGAAATCCAAGAATGTAATCTATGGCAAGGAAACATATGTGGGGTGAGGTTTATGAGCCTCTAGTCGATGATAAATGGCCACACAACCCCCATTTTTTATGAAAATAGCCATGATCGACCTTGAAAATAGCCATGAGCGACCATTTTCAATAATACTAGAGGCTAACACCTATGGATTTTAGACCAAGAAATGGTCTCCACCAGAAATCCAAGAATGTGATCTATGGCAAGGAAACATATGTGGGGTGAGGTGTATGAGCGTCTGGTCGATGATCAATGGCCACACAACCCCCATTTTTGTCGAAAATAGCCATGAACGACCATTTTCAATAATACCGAAGGCTAACACCTACGGATTTTTGACCAAGAAATGGTCTCCACCAGAAATCCAAGAATGTGATCTATGGCAAGGAAACATATGTGGGGTGAGGTGTATGAGCCTCTAGTCGATGATCAATGGCCACACCATTGATCATCGACCAGACGCTCATACACCTCACCCCACATATGTTTCCTTGCCATAGATCACATTCTTGGATTTCTGGTGGAGACCATTTCTTGGTTAAAAACTCGTACGTGTTAGCCTTCGGTATTATTGAAAATGGTCATTCATGGCTATTTTCGGCAAAATGGGGGTTGTGTGGCCATTGATCATCGACCAGAGGCTCGTACATCTCACCCCACATATGTTTCCTTGCCATAGATCACATTCTTGGATTTCTGGTGGAGACCATTTCTTGGTTAAAAATCCGTACGTGTTAGCCTTTGGTATTTTTGAAAATGGTCATTCATGGCTATTTTCGACAAAAATGGGGGTTGTGTGGCCATTGATCATCGACTAGAGGCTCATACACCTCACCCCACATATGTTTCCTTGCCATAGATCACATTCTTGGATTTCTGGTGGAGACCATTTCTTGGTCAAAAATCCATAGGTGTTAGCCTTCGGTATTATTGAAAATGGTCGTTCATGGCTATTTTCGACAAAAATGGGGGTTGTGTGGCCATTGATCATCGACCAAAGGCTCATACACCTCACCCTACATATGTTTCCTTGCCATAGATCACATTCTTGGATTTCTGGTGGAGACCATTTCTTGGTCAAAAATCCGTAGGTGTTAGCCTTCGGTATTATTGAAAATGGTCGTTCATGGCTATTTTCGACAAAAATGGGGGTTGTGTGGCCATTGATCATCGACCAGACGCTCATACACCTCACCCCACATATGTTTCCTTGCCATAGATCACATTCTTGGATTTCTGGTGGAAACCATTTCTTGGTCAGAAATCCGTAGGTGTTAGCCTTCGGTATTATTGAAAATAGTCGTTCATGGCAATTTTTGACAAAAATGGGGGTTGTGTGGTAATACCGAAGGCTAACTCCTACGGATTTTTGACCAAGAAATGGTCTCCACCAGAAATCCAAGAATGAGATCTATGGCAAGGAAACATATGTGGGGTGAGGTGTATGAGCCTCTGGTCGATGATCAATGGCCACACAACCCCCATTTTTTATGAAAATAGCCATGAGCGACCTTGAAAATAGCCATGAGCGACCATTTTCAATAATACTAGAGGCTAACACCTACGGATTTTTGACCAAGAAATGGTCTCCACCAGAAATCCAAGAATGTGATCTATGGCAAGGAAACATATGTGGGGTGAGGTGTATGAGCCTCTGGTCGATGATCAATGGCCACACAACCCTAATTTTTGTCGAAAATAGCCATGAACGACCATTTTCAATGACACTGACGGCTAACACCTACGGATTTTTGACCAAGAAATGGTCTCCACCATAAATCCAAGAATGTGATCTATGGCAAGGAAACATATGTGTTGTGAGGTGTATGAGCCTCTGTTCGAAGATCAATGGCCACACAACCCCCATTTTTGTCGAAAATAGCCATGAATGACCATTTTCAAAAATACCAAAGGCTAACACATTCGGATTTTTGCCCAAGAAATGGTCTCCACCAGAAATCCAAGAATGTGATCTATGGCAAGGAAACATATGTGGGGTGAGGTGTATGAGCCTCTGGTCGATGATCAATGGCCACACAACCCCCAATTTGCCGAAAATAGCCATGAATGACCATTTTCAATAATACCAAAGGCTAACACGTACGAGTTTTTAACCAAGAAATGGTTTCCACCAGAAATCCAAGAATGTAATCTATGGCAAGGAAACATATGTGGGGTGAGGTTTATGAGCCTCTAGTCGATGATAAATGGCCACACAACCCCCATTTTTTATGAAAATAGCCATGAGCGACCTTAAAAATAGCCATGAGCGACCATTTTCAAAAATATTAGAGGCTAAGACCTACGGATTTTTGACCAAGAAATGGTCTCCACTAGAAATCCAAGAATGTGATCTATGGCAAGGAAACATATGTGGGGTGAGGTGTATGAGCCTCTGGTCGATGATCAATGGCCACACAACCCCCATTTTTGTCGAAAATAGCCATGAATGACCATTTACAATAATACCGAAGGCTAACACCTACGGATTTTTGACCAAGAAATGGTCTCCACCAGAAATCCAAGAATGTGATCTATGGCAAGGAAACATATGTGGGGTGAGGTGTATGAGCCTCTAGTCGATGATCAATGGCCACACAACCCCAATTTTTGTCGAAAATAGCCATGAACGACCATTTTCAATAATATCGAAGGCTAACACCTACTGATTTTTGACCAAGAAATGGTCTCCACCAGAAATCCAAGAATGTGATCTACGACAAGGAAACATATGTGGGGTGAGGTGTATGAGCCTCTGGTCGACAATCAATGGCCACACAACCCCCATTTTGCCGAAAATAGCCATGAATGACCATTTTCAATAATACCGAAGGCTAACACGTACGAGTTTTTAACCAAGAAATGGTTTCCACCAGAAATCCAAGAATGTAATCTATGGCAAGGAAACATATGTGGGGTGAGGTGTATGAGCCTCTAGTCGATGATCAATGGCCACACAACCCCCATTTTGCCGAAAATAGCCATGAATGACCATTTTCAATAATACCGAAGGCTAACACGTACGAGTTTTTAACCAAGAAATGGTTTCCACCAGAAATCAAAGAATGTAATCTATGGCAAGTAAACATATGTGGGGTGAGGTTTATGAGCCTCTAGTCGATGATAAATGGCCACACAACCCCCATTTTTTATGAAAATAGCCATGAGCGACCTTGAAAATAGCCATGAGCGACCATTTTCAATAATACTAGAGGCTAACACCTACGGATTTTAGACCAAGAAATGGTCTCCACCAGAAATCCAAGAATGTGATCTATGGCAAGGAAACATATGTGGGGTGAGGTGTATGAGCCTCTGGTCGACGATCAATGGCCACACAACCCCCATTTTTGTCGAAAATAGCCATGAATGACCATTTATAATAATACCGAAGGCTAACACCTACGGATTTTTGACCAAGAAATGGTCTCCACCAGAAATCCAAGAATGTGATCTATGGCAAGGAAACATATGTGGGGTGAGGTGTATGAGCCTCTGGTCGATGATCAATGGCCACACAACCCCCATTTTTGTCGAAAATAGCCATGAACGACCATTTTCAATAATATCGAAGGCTAACACCTACGGATTTTTGACCAAGAAATGGTCTCCACCAGAAATCCAAGAATGTGATCTACGACAAGAAACATATGTTGGGTGAGGTGTATGAGCCTCTGGTCGACGATCATTGGCCACACAACCCCCATTTTGCCGAAAATAGCCATGAATGACCATTTTCAATAATACCGAAGGCTAACACGTACTAGTTTTTAACCAAGAAATGGTTTCCACCAGAAATCCAAGAATGTAATCTATGGCAAGGAAACATATGTGGGGTGAGGTTTATGAGCCTCTAGTCGATGATAAATGGCCACACATCCCCCATTTTTTATGAAAATAGCCATGAGCGACCTTGAAAATAGCCATGAGCGACCATTTTCAATAATATTAGAGGCTAAGACCTACGGATTTTTGACCAAGAAATGGTCTCCACCAGAAATCCAAGAATGTGATCTATGGCAAGGAAACATATGTGGGGTGAGGTGTATGAGCCTCTGGTCGATGATCAATGGCCACACAACCCCCATTTTTGTCGAAAATAGCCATGAATGGCCATTTACAATAATACCGAAGGCTAACACCTAAGGATTTTTGACCAAGAAATGGTCTCCACTAGAAATCCAAGAATGTGAACTATGGCAAGGAAACATATGTGGGGTGAGGTGTATGAGCCTCTGGTCGATGATCAATGGCCACACAACCCCCATTTTTGTCGAAAATAGCCATGAACGACCATTTTCAATAATATCGAAGGCTAACACCTACGGATTTTTGACCAAGAAATGGTCTCCACCAGAAATCCAAGAATGTAATCTATGGCAAGGAAACATATGTGGGGTGAGGTTTATGAGCCTCTAGTCGATGATAAATGGCCACACAACCCCCATTTTTTATGAAAATAGCCATGAGCGACCTTGAAAATAGCCATGAGCGACCATTTTCAATAATACTAGAGGCTAACACCTACGGATTTTAGACCAAGAAATGGTCTCCACCAGAAATCCAAGAATGTGATCTATGGCAAGGAAACATATGTGGGGTGAGGTGTATGAGCGTCTGGTCGATGATAAATGGAAATGGGGGTTGTGTGGCCATTGATCATCGACCAGAGGCTCATACCACACAACCCCCATTTTCCCGAAAATAGCCATGAACGACAATTTTCAATAATACCGAAGGCTAACACCTACGGATTTTTGACCAAGAAATGGTCTCCACCAGAAATCCAAGAATGTGATCTATGGCAAGGAAACATATGTGGGGTGAGGTGTATGAGCCTCTAGTCGATGATCAATGGCCACACAACCCCCATTTTTGTCGAAAATAGCCATGAATGACCATTTTAAAAAATACCAAAGGCTAACACGTACGGATTTTTGACCAAGAAATGGTCTCCACCAGAAATCCAAGAATGTGATCTATGGCAAGGAAACATATGTGGGGTGAGGTGTACGAGCCTCTGGTCGATGATCAATGGACACACAACCCCCATTTTGCCGAAAATAGCCATGAACGACCATTTTCAATAATACCGAAGGCTAACACGTACGAGTTTTTAACCAAGAAATGGTCTCCACCAGAAATCCAAGAATGTGATCTATGGCAAGGAAACATATGTGGGGTGAGGTTTATGAGCCTCTAGTCGATGATAAATGGCCACACAACCCCCATTTTTTATGAAAATAGCCATGAGCGACCATTTTCAATAATACTAGAGGCTAAGACCTACGGATTTTAGACCAAGAAATGGTCTCCACCAGAAATCCAAGAATGTGATCTATGGCAAGGAAACATATGTGGGGTGAGGTGTATGAGCGTCTGGTCGATGATCAATGGCCACACAACCCCCATTTTTGTCGAAAATAGCCATTAACGACCATTTTCAATAATACCGAAGGCTAACACCTACAGATTTTTGACCAAGAAATGGTCTCCACCAGAAATCCAAGAATGTGATCTATGGCAAGGAAACATATGTGGGGTGAGGTGTATGAGCCTCTAGTCGATGATCAATGGCCACACAACCCCCATTTTGCCGAAAATAGCCATGAGTGACCATTTTCAATAATACCGAAGGCTAACACGTACGAGTTTTTAACCAAGAAATGGTTTCCACCAGAAATCCAAGAATGTAATCTATGGCAAGGAAACATATGTGGGGTGAGGTTTATGAGCCTCTAGTCGATGATAAATGGCCACACAACCCCCATTTTTTATGAAAATAGCCATGAGCGACCTTGAAAATAGCCATGAGCGACCATTTTCAATAATACTAGAGGCTAACACCTATGGATTTTAGACCAAGAAATGGTCTCCACCAGAAATCCAAGAATGTGATCTATGGCAAGGAAACATATGTGGGGTGAGGTGTATGAGCGTCTGGTCGATGATCAATGGCCACACAACCCCCATTTTTGTCGAAAATAGCCATTAACGACCATTTTCAATAATACCGAAGGGTAACACCTACGGATTTTTGACCAAGAAATGGTCTCCACCAGAAATCCAAGAATGTGATCTATGGCAAGGAAACATATGTGGGGTGAGGTGTATGAGCCTCTAGTCGATGATCAATGGCCACACAACCCCCATTTTGCCGAAAATAGCCATGAGTGACCATTTTCAATAATACCGAAGGCTAACACGTACGAGTTTTTAACCAAGAAATGGTTTCCACCAGAAATCCAAGAATGTAATCTATGGCAAGGAAACATATGTGGGGTGAGGTTTATGAGCCTCTAGTCGATGATAAATGGCCACACAACCCCCATTTTTTATGAAAATAGCCATGAGCGACCTTGAAAATAGCCATGAGCGACCATTTTCAATAATACTAGAGGCTAACACCTATGGATTTTAGACCAAGAAATGGTCTCCACCAGAAATCCAAGAATGTGATCTATGGCAAGGAAACATATGTGGGGTGAGGTGTATGAGCGTCTGGTCGATGATCAATGGCCACACAACCCCCATTTTTGTCGAAAATAGCCATGAACGACCATTTTCAATAATACCGAAGGCTAACACCTACGGATTTTTGACCAAGAAATGGTCTCCACCAGAAATCCAAGAATGTGATCTATGGCAAGGAAACATATGTGGGGTGAGGTGTATGAGCCTCTAGTCGATGATCAATGGCCACACAACCCCCATTTTTGTCGAAAATAGCCATGAATGACCATTTTCAAAAATACCAAAGGCTAACACGTACGGATTTTTGACCAAGAAATGGTCTCCACCAGAAATCCAAGAATGTGATCTATGGCAAGGAAACATATGTGGGGTGAGGTGTACGAGCCTCTGGTCGATGATCAATGGCCACACAACCCCCATTTTGCCGAAAATAGCCATGAATGAACATTTTCAATAATACCGAAGGCTAACACGTACGAGTTTTTGACCAAGAAATGGTTTCCACCAGAAATCCAAGAATGTAATCTATGGCAAGGAAACATATGTGGGGTGAGGTTTATGAGCCTCTGGTCGACGATCAATGGCCACACAACCCCCATTTTTTTATGAAAATAGCCATGAGCGACCATTTTCAATAATATTAGAGGCTAAGACCTACGGATTTTTGACCAAGAAATGGTCTCCACCAGAAATCCTAGAATGTGATCTATGGCAAGGAAACATATGTGGGGTGAGGTGTATGAGCCTCTAGTCGATGATAAATGGCCACACAACCCCCATTTTTTATGAAAATAGCCATGAGCGACCTTGAAAATAGCCATGAGCGACCATTTTCATTAATACTAGAGGCTAACACCTACGGATTTTAGACCAAGAAATGGTCTCCACCAGAAATCCAAGAATGTGATCTATGGCAAGGAAACATATGTGGGGTGAGGTGTATGAGCCTCTAGTCGATGATAAATGGCCACACAACCCCCATTTTTTATGAAAATAGCCATGAGCGACCTTGAAAATAGCCATGAGCGACCATTTTCAATAATACTAGAGGCTAACACCTACGGATTTTAGACCAAGAAATGGTCTCCACCAGAATTCCAAGAATGTGATCTATGGTAAGGAAACATATGTGGGGTGAGGTGTACGAGCCTCTGGTCGATGATCAATGGACACACAACCCCCATTTTGCCGAAAATAGCCATGAACGACCATTTTCAATAATACCGAAGGCTAACACGTACGAGTTTTTAACCAAGAAATGGTCTCCACCAGAAATCCAAGAATGTGATCTATGGCAAGGAAACATATGTGGGGTGAGGTTTATGAGCCTCTAGTCGATGATAAATGGCCACACAACCCCCATTTTTTATGAAAATAGCCATGAGCGACCATTTTCAATAATACTAGAGGCTAAGACCTACGGATTTTAGACCAAGAAATGGTCTCCACCAGAAATCCAAGAATGTGATCTATGGCAAGGAAACATATGTGGGGTGAGGTGTATGAGCGTCTGGTCGATGATCAATGGCCACACAACCCCCATTTTTGTCGAAAATAGCCATTAACGACCATTTTCAATAATACCGAAGGCTAACACCTACGGATTTTTGACCAAGAAATGGTCTCCACCAGAAATCCAAGAATGTGATCTATGGCAAGGAAACATATGTGGGGTGAGGTGTATGAGCCTCTAGTCGATGATCAATGGCCACACAACCCCCATTTTGCCGAAAATAGCCATGAGTGACCATTTTCAATAATACCGAAGGCTAACACGTACGAGTTTTTAACCAAGAAATGGTTTCCACCAGAAATCCAAGAATGTAATCTATGGCAAGGAAACATATGTGGGGTGAGGTTTATGAGCCTCTAGTCGATGATAAATGGCCACACAACCCCCATTTTTTATGAAAATAGCCATGAGCGACCTTGAAAATAGCCATGAGCGACCATTTTCAATAATACTAGAGGCTAACACCTATGGATTTTAGACCAAGAAATGGTCTCCACCAGAAATCCAAGAATGTGATCTATGGCAAGGAAACATATGTGGGGTGAGGTGTATGAGCGTCTGGTCGATGATCAATGGCCACACAACCCCCATTTTTGTCGAAAATAGCCATTAACGACCATTTTCAATAATACCGAAGGCTAACACCTACGGATTTTTGACCAAGAAATGGTCTCCACCAGAAATCCAAGAATGTGATCTATGGCAAGGAAACATATGTGGGGTGAGGTGTATGAGCCTCTAGTCGATGATCAATGGCCACACAACCCCCATTTTGCCGAAAATAGCCATGAGTGACCATTTTCAATAATACCGAAGGCTAACACGTACGAGTTTTTAACCAAGAAATGGTTTCCACCAGAAATCCAAGAATGTAATCTATGGCAAGGAAACATATGTGGGGTGAGGTTTATGAGCCTCTAGTCGATGATAAATGGCCACACAACCCCCATTTTTTATGAAAATAGCCATGAGCGACCTTGAAAATAGCCAAGAGCGACCATTTTCAATAATACTAGAGGCTAACACCTATGGATTTTAGACCAAGAAATGGTCTCCACCAGAAATCCAAGAATGTGATCTATGGCAAGGAAACATATGTGGGGTGAGGTGTATGAGCGTCTGGTCGATGATCAATGGCCACACAACCCCCATTTTTGTCGAAAATAGCCATGAACGACCATTTTCAATAATACCGAAGGCTAACACCTACGGATTTTTGACCAAGAAATGGTCTCCACCAGAAATCCAAGAATGTGATCTATGGCAAGGAAACATATGTGGGGTGAGGTGTATGAGCCTCTAGTCGATGATCAATGGCCACACAACCCCCATTTTTGTCGAAAATAGCCATGAATGACCATTTTCAAAAATACCAAAGGCTAACACGTACGGATTTTTGACCAAGAAATGGTCTCCACCAGAAATCCAAGAATGTGATCTATGGCAAGGAAACATATGTGGGGTGAGGTGTACGAGCCTCTGGTCGATGATCAATGGCCACACAACCCCCATTTTGCCGAAAATAGCCATGAATGAACATTTTCAATAATACCGAAGGCTAACACGTACGAGTTTTTGACCAAGAAATGGTTTCCACCAGAAATCCAAGAATGTAATCTATGGCAAGGAAACATATGTGGGGTGAGGTTTATGAGCCTCTGGTCGACGATCAATGGCCACACAACCCCCATTTTTTTATGAAAATAGCCATGAGCGACCATTTTTAATAATATTAGAGGCTAACACCTACGGATTTTTGACCAAGAAATGGTCTCCACCAGAAATCCTAGAATGTGATCTATGGCAAGGAAACATATGTGGGGTGAGGTGTATGAGCCTCTAGTCGATGATAAATGGCCACACAACCCCCATTTTTTATGAAAATAGCCATGAGCGACCTTGAAAATAGCCATGAGCGACCATTTTCATTAATACTAGAGGCTAACACCTACGGATTTTAGACCAAGAAATGGTCTCCACCAGAAATCCAAGAATGTGATCTATGGCAAGGAAACATATGTGGGGTGAGGTGTATGAGCCTCTAGTCGATGATAAATGGCCACACAACCCCCATTTTTTATGAAAATAGCCATGAGCGACCTTGAAAATAGCCATGAGCGACCATTTTCAATAATACTAGAGGCTAACACCTACGGATTTTAGACCAAGAAATGGTCTCCACCAGAATTCCAAGAATGTGATCTATGGTAAGGAAACATATGTGGGGTGAGGTGTACGAGCCTCTTGTCGATGATCAATGGCCACACAACCCCCATTTTTATGAAAATAGCCATGAGCGACCATTTTCAATAATACTAGAGGCTAACACCTACGGATTTTAGACCAAGAAATGGTCTCCACCAGAAATCCAAGAATGTGATCTATGGCAAGGAAACATATGTGGGGTGAGGTGTATGAGCGTCTGGTCGATGATCAATGGCCACACAACCCCCATTTTGCCGAAAATAGCCATGAACGACCATTTTCAATAATACCGAAGGCTAACACGTACGAGTTTTTGACCAAGAAATGGTCTCCACCAGAAATCCAAGAATGTGATCTATGGCAATGAAACATATGTGGGGTGAGGTGTATGAGCCTCTGGTCGACGATCAATGGCCACACAACCCCCATTTTTGTCGAAAATAGCCATGAATGACCATTTACAATAATACCGAAGGCTAACACCTACGGATTTTTGACCAAGAAATGGTCTCCACCAGAAATCCATGAATGTGATCTATGGCAAGGAAACATATGTGGGGTGAGGTGTATGAGCCTCTGGTCGATGATCAATGGCCACACAACCCCCATTTTTGTAGAAAATAGCCATGAACGACCATTTTCAATAATATCGAAGGCTAACACCTACGGATTTTTGACCAAGAAATGGTCTCCACCAGAAATCCAAGAATGTGATCTATGGCAAGGAAACATATGTGGGGTGAGGTGTATGAGCCTCTGGTCGATGATCAATGGCCACACAACCCCCATTTTTGTCGAAAATAGCCATGAACGACCATTTTCAATAATACCGAAGGCTAACACGTATGGATTTTCGACCAAGAAATGGTATCCACCAGAAATCCGATAATGTGATCTATGGCAAGGAAACATATGTGAGGTGAGGTGTACGAGCCTCTGGTCGATGATCAATGGCCACACAACCCCCATTTTTGTCAAAAATAGCCATGAACGACCATTTTCAATAATATCGAAGGCTAACACCTACGGATTTTTGACCACGAAATGGTCTCCACCATAAATCCAAGAATGTGATCTATGGCAAGGAAACATATGTGCAGTGAGGTGTATGAGCCTCTGGTCGATGATCAATGGCCACACAACCCCCATTTTGTCAAAAATAGCCATGAACGACCATTAGCCTTTGGTATTTTTGAAAATGGTCGTTCATGGCTATTTTCGACAAAAATGGGGGTTGTGTGGCCATTGATCATCAACTAGAGGCTCATACACCTCACCCCACATATGTTTCCTTGCCATAGATCACATTCTTGGATTTCTGGTGAGACCATTTCTTGGTCAAAAATCCGTAGGTGTTAGCCTTCGGTATTATTGAAATTGGTCGTTCATGGCTATTTTCGACCAAAATGGGGGTTGTGTGGCCATTGATCATCGACCAGACGCTCATACACCTCACCCCACATATGTTTCCTTGCCATAGATCACATTCTTGGATTTCTGGTGGAGACCATTTCTTGGTTAAAAACTCGTACGTGTTAGCCTTCGGTATTATTGAAAATGGTCGTTCATGGCTATTTTCGACAAAAATTAGGGTTGTGTGGCCATTGATCGTCGACAAGAGGCTCATACACCTCACCCCACATATGTTTCCTTGCCATAGATCACATTCTTGGATTTCTGGTGGAGACCATTTCTTGGTCAAAAATCCGTAGGTGTTAGCCTTCGATATTATTGAAAATGGTCGTTCATGGCTATTTTCGACAAAAATGGGGGTTGTGTGGCCATTGATCATCGACCAGAGGCTCATACACCTCACCCCACATATGTTTCCTTGCCATAGATCACATTCTTGGATTTCTGGTGGAGACCATTTCTTGGTCAAAAATCCGTAGGTGTTAGCCTTCGGTATTATTGAAAATGGTCGTTCATGGCTATTTTCGACAAAAATGGGGGTTGTGTGGCCATTGATCATCGACCAGACGCTCATACACCTCACCCCACATATGTTTCCTTGCCATAGATCACATTCTTGGATTTCTGGTGGAGACCATTTCTTGGTCTAAAATCCGTAGGTGTTAGCCTCTAGTATTATTGAAAATGGTCGCTCATGGCTATTTTCAAGGTCGCTCATGGCTATTTTCATAAAAAATGGGGGTTGTGTGGCCATTTATCATCGACTAGAGGCTCATAAACCTCACCCCACATATGTTTCCTTGCCATAGATTACATTCTTGGATTTCTGGTGGAAACCATTTCTTGGTTAAAAACTCGTACGTGTTAGCCTTCGGTATTATTGAAAATGGTCATTCATGGCTATTTTCGGCAAAATGGGGGTTGTGTGGCCATTGATCGTCGACCAGAGGCTCATACACCTCACCCCACATATGTTTCCTTGTCGTAGATCACATTCTTGGATTTCTGGTGGAGACCATTTCTTGGTCAAAAATCCGTAGGTGTTAGCCTTCGATATTATTGAAAATGGTCGTTCATGGCTATTTTCGACAAAAATTTGGGTTGTGTGGCCATTGATCATCGACCAGAGGCTCATACACCTCACCCCACATATGTTTCCTTGCCATAAGTCACATTCTTGGATTTCTGGTGGAAACCATTTCTTGGTCAAAAATCCGTAGCTGTTAGCCTTCGGTATTATTGAAAATGGTCGTTCATGGCTATTTTCGGCAAAATGGGGGTTGTGTGATCATTGATCATCGACCAGAGGCTCGTACACCTCACCCCACATATGTTTCCTTGCCATAGATCACATTCTTGGATTTCTGGTGGAGACCATTTCTTGGTCAAAAATCCGTAGGTGTTAGCCTTCGGTATTATTGAAAATGGTCATTCATGGCTATTTTCGACAAAAATGGGGGTTGTGTGGCCATTGATCATCGACCAGAGGCTCATACACCTCACCCCACATATGTTTCCTTGCCATAGATCACATTCTTGGATTTCTGGTGGAGACCATTTCCTGGTCAAAAATCCGTAGGTGTTAGCCTTCGATATTATTGAAAATGGTCGTTCATGGCTATTTTCGACAAAAATGGGGGTTGTGTGGCCATTGATCATCGACCAGAGGCTCATACACCTCACCCCACATATGTTTCCTTGCCATAGATTACATTCTTGGATTTCTGGTGGAGACCATTTCTTGGTCTAAAATCCGTAGGTGTTAGCCTCTAGTATTATTGAAAATGGTCGCTCATGGCTATTTTCATAAAAAATGGGGGTTGTGTGGCCATTGATCATCGACCAGAGGCTCGTACACCTCACCCCACATATGTTTCCTTGCCATAGATTACATTCTTGGATTTCTGGTGGAAACCATTTCTTGGTTAAAAACTCGTACGTGTTAGCCTTCGGTATTATTGAAAATGGTCATTCATGGCTATTTTCGGCAAAATGGGGGTTGTGTGGCCATTGATCATCGACCAGAGGCTCATACACCTCACCCCACATATGTTTCCTTGCCATAGATCACATTCTTGGATTTCTGGTGGAGACCATTTCTTGGTCAAAAATCCGTAGGTCTTAGCCTCTAGTATTATTGAAAATGGTCGCTCATGGCTATTTTCATAAACAATGGGGGTTGTGTGGCCATTTATCATCGACTAGAGGCTCATAAACCTCACCCCACATATGTTTCCTTTCCATAGATCACATTCTTGGATTTCTGGTGGAGACCATTTCTTGGTTAAAAACTCGTACGTGTTAGCCTTCGGTATTATTGAAAATCGTCGTTCATGGCTATTTTCGACAAAAATTAGGGTTCTGTGGCCATTGATTGTCGACCAGAGGCTCATACACCTCACCCCACATATGTTTCCTTGCCATAGATCACATTCTTGGATTTCTGGTGGAGACCATTTCTTGGTCAAAAATCCCTAGGTGTTAGCCTTCGATATTATTGAAAATGGTCGTTCATGGCTATTTTCGACAAAAATGGGGGTTGTGTGGCCATTGATCATCGACTAGAGGCTCATACACCTCACCCCACATATGTTTCCTTGCCATAGATCACATTCTTGGATTTCTGGTGGAGACCATTTCTTGGTCCAAAATCCGTAGGTGTTAGCCTTCGGTATTATTGAAAATGGTCGTTCATGGCTATTTTCGACAAAAATGGGGGTTGTGTGGCCATTGATCATCGACCAGACGCTCATACACCTCACCCCACATATGTTTCCTTGCCATAGATCACATTCTTGGATTTTTGGTGGAGACCATTTCTTGGTCTAAAATCCGTAGGTGTTAGCCTCTAGTATTATTGAAAATGGTCGCTCATGGCTATTTTCAAGGTCGCTCATGGCTATTTTCATAAAAATGGGGGTTGTGTGGCCATTTATCATCGACTAGAGGCTCATAAACCTCACCCCACATATGTTTCCTTGCCATAGATTACATTCTTGGATTTCTGGTGGAAACCATTTCTTGGTTAAAAACTCGTACGTGTTAGCCTTCGGTATTATTGAAAATGGTCATTCATGGCTATTTTCGGCAAAATGGGGGTTGTGTGGCCATTGATCGTTGACCAGAGGCTCATACACCTCACCCCACATATGTTTCCTTGTCGTAGATCACATTCTTGGATTTCTGGTGGAGACCATTTCTTGGTCAAAAATCCGTAGGTGTTAGCCTTCGATATTATTGAAAATGGTCGTTCATGGCTATTTTCGACAAAAATTTGGGTTGTGTGGCCATTGATCATCGACCAGAGGCTCATACACCTCACCCCACATATGTTTCCTTGCCACAGATCACATTCTTGGATTTCTGGTGGAAACCATTTCTTGGTCAAAAATCCGTAGGTGTTAGCCTTCGGTATTATTGAAAATGGTCGTTCATGGCTATTTTCGGCAAAATGGGGGTTGTGTGGCCATTGATCATCGACCAGAGGCTCGTACACCTCACCCCACATATGTTTCCTTGCCATAGATCACATTCTTGGATTTCTGGTGGAGACCATTTCTTGGTCAAAAATCCGTAGGTGTTAGCCTTCGGTATTATTGAAAATGGTCATTCATGGCTATTTTCGACAAAAATGGGGGTTGTGTGGCCATTGATCATCGACCAGAGGCTCATACACCTCACCCCACATATGTTTCCTTGCCATAGATCACATTCTTGGATTTCTGGTGGAGACCATTTCTTGGTCAAAAATCCGTAGGTGTTAGCCTTTGATATTATTGAAAATGGTCGTTCATGGCTATTTTCGACAAAAATGGGGGTTGTGTGGCCATTGATCATCGACCAGAGGCTCATACACCTCACCCCACATATGTTTCCTTGCCATAGATTACATTCTTGGATTTCTGGTGGAGACCATTTCTGTCT
>NW_023366950.1:0-20000 GCF_902167145.1 Zea mays
GGGGTTCATCAATGAGAGGCGCATGAGATTCTGTATTGGCCAACTCTTTCTAACTATCACTAGGCCGGATACTCCGATTCTCTGTGGACGATTTCCTTCTCTCTCGTTCAATGCCCTTTGGTCTCGAGGATCACCATTTGGTGGGGTTGGGGTCACACCCGAAGTCGTATTGGAGAATTGAGCGGAACTACTTCCATGTGCACTCTTTTCTCGGGTCAGGAAGCCCTGTTTTTGAAGTGAAGCAGGAAGACCTCTTCGTCATCATTATTGGGGTATGGGCCCTAAATCATTGGAAAAGACGGTTTTCTTTAGGGAATTGACACGATATCGCCTCCTTCTGTACTAATCAATCAAGGGAATGGATGAGTTCACTTAAGAAGCAGGCCTGGCCAACAGAGAAGTCAGCTCAGGTTTCATCTCATCTAAGCAGCAGCCAAGCGATGATTCTGGAATCGTGCCATGCTTGACAGTTGGACTTCTCGCCATACATAGAAATGAACTGCTGATGAGCTAGCTATCCCCGATATGATCTGGTACTAGACTTCACACATGTTGCCATCGTATAATCGGAGAATCAACGCGGAAAGAAAAAAAGATGATTTTCGATACTAGGATGACTACTCCCGAGGCCTGTTTTAACTAAAGAATTTACAGGTGGCCCGGTCGGTAAACTATTCCCGAGAGAGGAGAAGCAGAAACATCAATCTGTATTTTCGTATCATATTCCAGCAGCTCCAATGCCTTAGAGCGGGATCTTATCTTCCTAGAAAGAAATGAGTGTTGCACACGGATAGCCAGCTACTCCTTATGAATGGGATGCATGCATATTTCAATTCATGAACTGAAGCTCGTAGAAATCCTTCCTATCCGCCTAGTTACCTATCCGGGCTTGTTTCGTAGAAATCCTACCTTGCTTTTGTTTTGAGAAAGACTATTTTTGAGTTTCTTCGGTGCAAAAGTAGGCAAGTCCGTTTCATATAGCTGCAAAAGTTAGCAAGTCCTTTTTCCCTAAGGAAACTCGATTTCCAATGAAAAAAGTGCGGATCACTGGGTCAAAAGTAGTGTTTTTCTAGTTTACCTCATAAATGCATGTTTTGAGAGCAATATTTTTCGGTCAAGTCCTAATCACTTAGCTGTAAAAGTAGGCTTTTTTCATCTCCCGAAACCTCCCCAAAACTCCACACCAAGCCTTTAGATACGCAAATATGAGCTTGCCTTGGCTTTATTGCCCTTATCGGATGGAAGTTACAGATGAGAAATGACGTATCTTACGTATCGAATCTCAAGTAACGGATGAGAATTGACGTATTCAAAGTGGAAAGAACGAATATCGATTCTCGTGGATGAACGGAGGAAATGGGAACTTGGTCTTTGCACTCTTCTTTCGGGGGGGTTATCCCATGACATGATAAAGACCAATCCAAAACTTCTTCGTTTCGTTGGTAGAACCAACGCCGACTCTTCTCTAAAATAATAGAGAGATCTTTTGATAGTATCACTTCTATCAATGCAATGAAAGAACTATCCCTTCCTATTTGTTTGTCCTAATGAGACAAAGAAGAGCCTCCTTCTTTACCACTTTAGGGGATGGGGGTGAAGGGGGGTTTACATACAACCGGGGCAAAGTGGTTTATGATTGAATCTCAGAGGCATTCTTATCATTTGGTAGATCCAAGTCCATGGCCTATTTCGGGTTCACTCGGAGCTTTGGCAACCACCGTAGGAGGTGTGATGTACATGCACTCATTTCAAGGGGGTGCAACACTTCTCAGTTTGGGCCTAATATTTCTCCTTTATACCATGTTCGTATGGTGGCGGGATGTTCTACGTGAATCCACGTTGGAAGGGCATCATACAAAAGCTGTACAATTAGGACCTCGATATGGTTCTATTCTCTTCATAGTCTCGGAGGTTATGTTCCTTTTTGCTTTTTTTTGGGCTTCTTCTCATTCTTCTTTGGCACCTACGGTAGAGATCGGAGGTATTTGGCCCCCAAAAGGGATTGGGGTTTTAGATCCTTGGGAAATCCCTCTTCTTAATACCCCTATTCTCCCTTCATCCGGAGCTGCCGTAACTTGGGCTCATCATGCTATACTCGCGGGGAAGGAAAAACGAGCAGTTTACGCTTTAGTAGCAACCGTTTTACTGGCTCTAGTATCCACTGGCTTTCAAGGAATGGAATATTACCAAGCACCCTCCACTATTTCGGATAGTATTTATGGTTCTACCTTTTTCTTAGCAACTGGCTTTCATGGTTTTCATGTGATTATAGGTACTCTTTTCTTGATCGTATGTGGTATTCGCCAATATCTTGGTCATCTGACCAAGAAGCATCACGTTGGCTTTGAAGCAGCTGCATGGTACTGGCATTTTGTAGACGTGGTTCGGTTATTCCCATTTGTCTCTATTTATTGGTGGGGAGGTATATGAAAGAAGGGAACGAATAAGTGGATTGAGGAATAAAAGCTCGAAGACAAAGAGAACTTTAAGAGAATGGAATCCTATTTAATATTAGCAATTCACATATAATCTTAAATAACGATCATCCTCCTCTGTGTGCAAAACGAAGCTGCCGTAGGTAGTTGTATTATTATGGAATTGTGTTTTGATTCCTAGTTTATAAACGTTGTAAGGTAACGTTTCTCGTTGGTAGTAGTTGTTGTTGGTTATAAACGTTAGTTGTTGTGAAGCATATGAGAATATGCCTGGTTTTGGGTAATATCTTAAGAGGTGCAACGTTCTCCGTGGGTGTTGGTACGAGTGTGGTTTTTCACAGGTCCGGAGACAAGAAAAGAGCCGAATTAGTGTAGGAATGGAGATTTCTACTTTCCGTAGTTGGGTTCGAACCTGAAGATGGTTTTGTGGTGTCTGCTTCGTCTCTAGATTATGCTTCGTCTCCAGAATCCCTACCCTAAAGAGTGAAATTGCGTAGCTTAAGGTAGGTGTTTCCCCAATCCGCGCAAAATAAACGTAAGGGCTGTCTATTGGTAATAGAATTGAAAGGGTAGAAGGTATCAACCCCTCGGCATTGTTGGAGAAGTTTAAGTGGGAGTAAGCATTGCCCCCTTACTTGTTCGTTGTCTATCTGTTCTACTAACCTAACCTGATGTCTACCTGTAGAAATCTATACTCGTTTGAACTACTCGATTGCTATTTTTTTGTCTTTCCTTTACTAATACTAACTACTAATAACGTGCGTGGAATAACGAGTTTTATTTTTTGGTCTGCTGATTGAAAGAGGAGTGTTAAAGCAATTCGCTTACGAAATCACAGTCCAAAGCAAAGCAACTACTTACTGGTTTAGCTCGTGTTTTCCTTTTTGAAGTAGTTTGGCAGACGCATCGATTGTTCGTGGCTGGTCACACGGCTCCGGTGCATCGGGCCACTCTCAATTGTGTGGTTCCGAAAAAACTAGGGCTCTTCTCGTATGAGCAGGCTTATCAACCACTCAGAATAGGGAGCTTCCAGCGGGAAGTCCAGCTTTGGGACGTTGCCCCTCCCTCGGATGAAAATAGATCTCGTGGAGACGGGCTTGACAAAAGTCAGTTAGCAAGCGGGTGTTCCATAAAAAAAAAATAAACTAGGATTCTCGGATGATTCAAGCTTTTTCAAGAGTGAGTAAGTCTCCCTACTCATCGGAAAATTAACACTCTGAGGCGCTTATTCCTATTCCCACTTGAAAATCTACAGCCCAGTGCTCCGCCGTAACTTTAGTTAGGTCAAGCCTGCTTTCCGCACACTCTGTCATGTCCTCACTTCAACCCCCATTCTTTAGGCACCGTAATTTCGCTGCTTCTTTCTTCTTCCAACCAGACAAAACGTATGGATCGCTTCCTGCTTCCTTTCTTTGGAGAGAATGGGCTACGGCACCTACAAGAGCATATGCTCGGGCATCCATCCAATTATGGAATATTCAGGCCAGCAGTAAACGAATGAAGACAATGTCAAATGTCAGTGGTCATCATCCCTATAAGAAATATGGGGAAGCTTTGTACGCAATCCAAGCAAGTCAAGCAGGGACACTGAATCGGTAAAGAAACCAGCCTAAAGAGTATGTATTCACACTGGTACAGAACATAGATCAGATCGTAAGGGATAGAGGGATGCAATAATAAAGAAAGATCTTGATTTTATCTTTCCTTCCTTCCTGCTTAGGAAAGTTCGAGTTGCCGGGCCTCAGAGCCAATTCCTTAAGGAAAATCTGGTTTCTTACTTTATTTGTGTGGGGACCCATATTTCAATATGTTCAATTAACCTCACACCGGACTTTGTCACTTTGAAGCTCTAAGGTATCTCGTACAAATACGCAGGAGTCAGGACTCATCTAACTACTCTTTCAACTATCCCTACTCTTACTTAAACTGTCCCCCTAAGAAGTCATCAAATGGTAACACGATGCCGGGTGTGGCAGGGATCGAAAAAAAAAGCATTAGCTCATTCGCAGAGAGAGAATGAGAGAAGGTGGATAATGGTTAGGGATGTAAGTACTAGAGTTTGGTAGGTTTGAATTGTGTGGCCAGGGGTATTGGTTACGATTCCAGTGGTCTTCAGGCGAGTTGACAAAACTACCCCTATGCGAAAAGAATGAAGCTGATGTGGTTGTTCCAATTTATGAAATTGACTTGCTCTTCTCTCGATTGAACCATTGCAACCAAGGATTGAAAAAAACTTCTATTTACTCGAGTTTCCATGTGATAGATTTTTCCTACGGAAACGTTTCCTTTTTTGTTAGAAACCCAGCTCTTTCCTTTCCCTTCCTGACCATGAAACAGGCTAGCGCCTTTTATGAACTCTTATCCAAAATCTCTCATCAATCAAAGTCTGTTCCTTCTACTGCACCTCAAGCACCTCCGGTTCAGGTCTTTTATGATTGTGACCAATTTCCTGGCCCGTTGGAAGGCCAAAGCAGCCCAAGTGATTGATCTCTCCCCAGAAAAGGAACAAGTTCGGATAATGATGAATAACATGAGTAGGCAATACCATGACTATTTCTATTTCCAAGCGATGACCACGCTCTTTGATTGAAGCAGCCACTCGTATTGAAGATGCTATCTACAATGGGATGGGACTCATGGATCACAGGTCAAAGAGGCAGATCCAAAAGGAAAGAAGATAGCCCTGGGGGGAACAAGCAAGAACAGTGAAGTGAATATCTTGTCTGACGGAAAACCAAAGACACTCAGGACTTTCACTCCGTTCGGCATAACTCTCAGCCGCGCCTTGGAAAATAAGCTTAAGAAGCATGCTGTACTTCCTCCTGCCAATATAAACATGATCGAGCCAACATTGTCGAGTTGGTAGTCTCTGACTCCCTCCTTATTACGCCAGCCGGAGAAAAGGGAGAAACCGATGGTAGAGACATGACTGGAATCCAGGAGACTGACGAGATTGAGCCCCCCTATCGTAAGAATAGAACGCGAAGCCAGGTTGATTGATGCCGATGTAGTGCATATTCTCGTAGGAGATGATAGTTTCATCACGAGCGAGAATCTCCCACCATCTGCTAGATCTTGTTCTTGGTTCTGTTGGCTACTCTCTGGTGGGGCCCACCCTATGTTGTCCCAGTGTGTAAACTTGCCTATGATGGGGTATTGATGCAATAATACATGAGGGCCGATGTAATTGCATCATACTCAAGAGGATGAGGAGGTCATCTAAACCCTAATACCTAAGTAGGATAAGACAATCTCTTTTATCCCTAAGCAATTTTATTGATAGAATATAGCCTGGTAAGCACTAACCTTGTCAGCAAGCTGAATAACCTATCCCTAATAAGCTAGCCCTAGTGAGTTCTTGAAAGTAAGGCAGTAGTCTCTAAGGACGAGCTTTGACCAGTAGTGAAAGTGAAAAGCGAATAAGAATTGATTTCTTAACTTATCTTTTTTCAAGTAAGAGTCTACTCTACTCTACATAGTAGGCTAGAACTAGGGCTCTACGGCTGGCGTCCACTTGCAAAGGACCAATTCGACTCTGAGTTGTCGTAAAGAAAATCCTTTGGCACTTTCATGCGTGATGGGTTGAAGCCACTCCATATAAAAGCGTTGTCAAGTAGGCAAGGTGTGGAAAGTAAGCTGCTTCTTCTATCAAAGAGATAAATAGGGCATTCCTTCCATGCCTATTCTTCAATGGAAGGTGCTCCATCCTCCTTAGATGTCACCAGCCCTGCCTGGGCGAGGGAGGGAAGAGATGGCTAGTAGGGATTTAAGAGCAGTAAGGCGAGCTATCGTTGTAAAGAAGAAAGTGTCTTTCAAAACTTTTTCTTCCAAAAGAAAAGTACTACTTTCGTTTTGGTGATTGAATGAGGAAATAGGGAAATGAACTCTTTAGTTTAATGAGCGTGCTCGAACCGACTAAATAGAAAAACCATGTTTACGAAAAATAGTAATTTTATCTGGCTCTTTTTCCTGTACTAACTCGAATAAGCGGTGGATCACTATGCTTTGGCCGTTTTTTTTTCAACAAAAGCAGTGCGAATCTATGAGTGAAAGCTCGAAGAAAGGGCACAGGGTCTCTAGTCTGGAAAGCGAATCAGCCCTTATGGGGATGCACGCTACGGAATAAATCCCGTTTGCCTTTCTGAAGATATATTTCTTACTTCTAGAGTGAAAAGTTTTTCACTACTTTATCTTTATCTTTATCACATGTTGTAATGTATTGTAAAGCATCTTGGAAAGCCCTTGATATGCTTTCTTCCTACTTGCCCGCATCAGAGCAAGCAGAGGTGGAAACAGCAAAGTCAAAGGTCAGATATAGCCTTCCCGCGCGGGATCGCCCTAACTAGTCATAATGGTATGCTGGGTATCGATGTCTTACTTAAGCTGGTGGAACGTAGTGAAGGAGAGCTTCCTTTCTCTCTCTCTATGAAGCTATAGATCATCTATCGGAGAAATAGGTCTTGCTGCCTCCTTTCCTTCTCCAGCTTCGGTCTCGCTCACGGATCTCAAGAGACTAAGAATCACGAATGTGCTTAGGTCCCTCCTCACACTCTTCGTAGTACCTCCAGTCTCCTCTAAATCATTCTCTTCAGCAGTATCAGGTGCCAAGGAATCCTTGTATTCGGTAAAAAAGCTATGCTAAGAATCAGCATATCCCTTGCGCAAGCAAGAGCGATTTATTAAATAAATCAAGGATTCTTGTTAAATATAAGAAATCAAAGTATTACACGCCAATATCCCTTTTAATCTATAATCAGGGGATTCATTCTTACTATAAGTGTTATGAGATCAAGTAGGCATGAGATAGAGGGTTTTGGTTGTAGCAGAAGCACCCTTCTTGGTTCTCCGTGCTAGAGTATCACTACGTTTGGCTTCATTTGTCAACCTTCTAATCCCTTGTCCTATAAGGGAAGGGATTATACCATGTGGCCTGCTATTCTATCTTAAGGGGAAACCACTCACTCTCTTGACTATCCTCCGTAAGGAGATTTGTATGAATGAAGCATCAACCAATGTTAATAGCCAGTTGTTGGATCAGAATAAACTACCCCAGTTCAGTCTTCTTTCCTCGTTCGGAATAGAGATCCAATACCTGCTTTCATAGAGCGGCAATAGCGAAGTACTCTTAAGATAAGAAGCATCTCGATGCGATGCCAAAACTCCTCTACATGCGCGCGGTATGAAGATCGAAGTAGCTCCTAGTCTAATGGAAGCCCGAGATCTTGATCCTAACCTACTCGTCTATGGTCCGGTAGACTTGTTGGCCACTTTGTGAGGTGCTACCTTTGATGCCAAGGATTATCGACGATCTGCTCATACTCATGGTATAGCTGCTGATGCTAAGTCTATCTATGTAGTGGATGTAAAGAAGCAAGTCGCACAACACTTCTCTAGTCTATCTAATGCTGGTGCAGCTTATGGATCGGCAGAGCACTATGCGACAAAAGTTCGGGCGAATCCGTGACACTAATGAAGTCATGGATAACCTGAACGTACAAATCTGCACCAGCGCGTAATTCCGAAATACATATCCTGATGCTGGTGATACATACGATCTCTCTGATGGCCCGAGGTGAGGGTTGTATATAGTTAGCCCTATATGTATCCTCTCAGGTATCTCCCTCCCCATACCTATACAGACATAGACTACCTAGAGTTAGAGTATTTGGGTATTGCTATCCCTACGCAATGTGTTGACTCGGTTTCCTTCCTGTGGTCATTGCTCTGGTAATCAAACATTAACATGACACTCTCTATCGTACTCTTTCTTCTCGGTATCCTAGGATTCGTCCTCAACCGAAAGTAGATAGATCATCCTCATGCTGATCTCAATTGAAATCATGCTGCTAGCTGTGACAGTACTAGTGATTGTAAGCTCATTCTCATTCGATGATATCGTAGGACAAACATCTAGTATCTACATCATCGCTATTGCAGGTGCAGAATAAGCTATAGGTATAGGTATTCTTGTAGCATATTACCGTCTACAAGGAGAAATTTAACTAAGCTAACATGTATCGTCCTTCGGGCCCTAGGGTCTATTCTGACTCTCCCTATGCTAGGTGCAATGGGTGCAGGACTCCTTGGACGTAAGGTAAGAAAAACTGGTGCACATATTATTACTTGTGTAGCTATGTGTACAACAGCTCTCCTATCTTACGTAGCATTCTATGAAGTGGGTCTATCAGGATCACCTGTATCAATTCGACTTGGTAGCTGAATCGATTCAGAATGGCACAGTTGACTGAGGATTCCTATTCGATAGCCTAACCGCTCATCGAAGACCTCGCTGTAGTAACTGTATAAGCACTAGTACACATCTTCTCGTTAAGCTATATGATATGGCAGGAGATACACACAACCAACGATTCTTCTCAGACCTCTCTATGTTAACATTCTTTATGCTTGTGCTCGTAGCTGGGGACAACTACCTAATTATGTTCCTAGGTTGAGAAGGTATCGGGGTAAGCTCATACCTACTAATCAACTTATGATATACACGACTCCAAGCTAACAAGTCTGCTATTAAGGGCGGCCCTTACTGTGAACCTAGTAGGTGACACATTCCTTAGCGTAGGATTCTTTGCTATGCTATTCCTATTCGGTAACCTAGACTATGCAACAGTATTAAGTATCGTATACTAATGAATATGCACTGACAATCACTGGACTACTATTCCTATTGGAACCATCCATTGCGATGTCTGCCTGATCGAACTCGCCCTCGGAGGAAAAACTCTCCTCTTTCCACTCAAGTATGTTGCACCGTATCTGGTGTGGTATCCTCTCTTTTGATATTTATGCTTACGAAAGCCCATATTGTAAATAAAGAGCACTTCTTCCTTATCCTTATCCTTATCCTTAGTAGCTTGATTGCTGTTACACCTGTACTGCGGATCTTTACTATACTATGGCATTGGTCAATTGAAATCGTAAGAGGTTGAGAAGATCCTTTTCTCATCTGATGCTTTGTTGTTTGCTCCGAGACTCATAAGAGGTGAAAGAACACAATGTTACTACCGGATTTCAAGTGAGTGTACCGGTCTTGTCACTACAGATGGTAGTTGCCGAACCCATTGTTGAACACGCAGCCTTCTTACCGAGAAAAAACAAAATGCTAGTTCTAACGAACAGCGTTTGTCCCATCGACGAAGGCTAATGAGACTTGCCTTTCTTTGCCCTTGATTCTACTATAGATATAGATATAGATATAGATATAGATATAGATATAGATACGGTGCTGCAAATTCGCAAGCTGATCCTAATCCTAAGTATAAGTCAAAGTATAAGTCAAAGTAAAATCTTTGTCTCAAACCATCCCAGCAAGAGGATGCGCCTAGCGCTAGTTGCTCAATCCCTTGCTTGTTTGTTTTCATAAAAAGAATGGTTCTTTTATGCAATTATGAACGGGCAGGCCTCTTGTGGATTCCTCCAACTCCATGAATGAAGGGGGGAGTATGAGGAAGGCCGATTTTCTTTCTATATGAAGATGAAAAAAGGATCAGGGTCAAACATTTCTGACTTTTGTTGAGTATGACTGAATGAGGAAGAGCTCCTTATGTGGTATCACTTTACCACCATCTGAAATGCGCGAAACTCCGATTGGTGGAAGCCAGTCCATGAAGATTCTCCCTTCTCTTACGTGAAATTCCCCTCTTTCGGTAAGCATCCAGTATCTCAGCAAATGAACATTTCTCTAAGCTTATCCTGTAGCTTATACGTCGTTTGAAAGCTGCTCCAAGGATCCAACGAATAGCTAAGGTTTGTTGACGATCCCTGGCTACAATCCCAGGAACATCATAAATAGTACCTGCGACTCCTACTTTGACCACTTCGCATATTGGCTTTATATTATCTACGGCGTCAACCATAAGTTTGATTACATCGCGTTCAGTTCGAGCTAGGCGGTGAAAAGTTTTATAAACAATAGCACGAACTCTCGTTCTTTTACCATCGATCATGCGAAAGTTTACCAATTTCTTGATCAATTCTTTTTGCTCACCATCAAAGTCCCCCATATAGCTGAGAATTTCCGAGCAATTGGAAGCCGCTTTCGATGACGAGGCCGATAAATTGATATTACGCGATCGTTACTGTCCATCTTTTTCAGCTCTGCTCCCAAAAGAGAAAGGAGACTTAAAGATCAATATGTGGGCGTAGGTTTTTCCAACGAAACGAAAAAAAGAACATTCGAACAAATAGACTTGATTCCATGACAAAACAAAATGCTAGTTCTAACGAACAGCGTTTGTCCCATCGACTTTACTTTGGCCAATGATACTACTACTACTATATACTATATACTATATACTATATACTATATACTATACGCGTTTTCTGAGGAGCAACATGAGACTTGATTTTCCGTTGGTTTTTCTATTTTCTAACGAAAGTATTAATTAATATGCAGGATAATATAAATGGTTGGTTTTGTTCAATACTTAGGTATAGGTAGGGCTGACTACGCCACCTCAGCAGCTGGGACTGGAATTGCTTACAATGCATCTGGCCACTGACTGAATTCGAAGTAGGGCCAGTGTATAAAGACCGGCTTATCTCTCTTAAGACTTAGTCCACTTTCTACTAGAATCAGATTTTCTAGTTTGCAAGCAGGTGTGCCAGCTGTAACAAAAACTTACGGCTTAGGTGGATTTCTTTAGTCAGTCTATAACTCAGGCTTTTCTTTATAGGACTCCCACACAAGTAAGTAGCTAGCTAGCTGGTATTGCCAAAGCCAAAAACACTGCTGCATTCGAAAAGGCGAACCGCGCGGACCCGACTTCTTCCTTTTATGCTGAAACTAGCCGCCGGGGGAAAAGAGCCCGGAAGGGTAAAAAAAACAACTAGAAGCCATTGGGCTATTACTGCTACAGCGAGATATTGCCTGAAAGAGTTATCCCAAAAGAAGGTTCTTCTGAAACGAGTGCTCAAGCCAACAAGCAAACGTATACTTGATTTTCTTCTTTTCTTGCAGCATTCCTAAACTCAAAGCTCTATATTCTATTCTTACGCTTCCAATATTCTCTTCCAAAAGCAATAGGTTGTCGACAGAAGTCAATGAAGCAACGTTTGAAAGAAACAACACTTCTTTCTCAATTTCCACTTTAGATAGGAGAGTCTGGTCCTTATATGAAACTGGTATGCCAAGTGGAATTCTGAGTACGGTTGTATAGGACTGCTTTCAAGATAGCGAGCAAGACCTACTCTCCTGGAATGGGGCTAGTCAAAAGAAGACACCTTGATAAGGATTTGCTAACCTCTGACTCCCTTTCACTTCATATTGGAATATATGAAACTCTCAAAGATGTGCTTTCACTTTGATGACAAGATTCTCATCACGTACTTACTCTTACATAGCTCAATCAATCTGCTAGAAAGCTCTGCTCAGAATGAATTTATGGGGTATTAGCCACAGCAAGTATAAAATAAGTTTCTTTGGAAAGCAAGAACGAAGTAGGCGAGGAAAGGCATACATAGGTCAGAAAAGTATGCATGGTCGTCACGGCACGGGTAAGGATTCTCATTCCAGCATTCTTGGGTCTAGTTTTGTTTGGACTTGGGCTTAGATGTAGTGGGTTCTTGGGCCACAGCTTTACCTATCAAAACCTTCGAAGGAGCATTAGTCTTTGACACATCAATCAACCCGGCGTAGGAGCATGGGATTTGGACACATCAGCACCAAACCAGTTGTTGAAGTGGAGTATGAGCTTCTATCCAATCGAAAGAAGAAGCAAAGGCTTTTCGGTAAAGTATCCGTTTTTTAGTGGTCCTTGCATTCACTCCTCCAAGGAGGTGGTAATTCATCCATAGTACGTACGCCTATCTATGGAAAAGTTCTTTTGTTGCTTCAGCTGTCAACGCATTCTCAGCCCCTGCATAATGTTTTTATTAATAAGCTCTCTATCGGCCGAAAAGGTCTTCTTTAGACCAGCGGATGGATAAGGCTTAGTTTTGTGCTTTTCACCTTCCACCGGCTTCGAGGCAAAGATATCCGGGGCCCTATTCTTATATTCACGTTAATGAATGGATGGGTAGCACGGAAAAGTAAGTGCTAACAAGATGAAAGGATTGTCCAATACACATACATACCAGTTAGAAGAGGGAAGGGTGGCCTCAGCTGTCGGAGCCAAGCATCGGATGTACTTCCTCGATGAAAAGGCACTGGATAGCGATAGACGTACGATTTCAATCAATTCTCTAGGGGCCCTGGAGAATTGATTGAAACAAGTCAAGTATTGGCGTAGTCATATACATATATCGTCCTTGGCTCGTAGGCGTAATTCGTATTCGTATTTGTTATTAATTTCTTTACTACGTCGTAGGAATATCTCTAAATAGGAATCGTATGTACATGTTTCGTATTGTGATAAAGCACCTATGCCGCTAGAAATAGTAGCGCCTTAAAGAAGGCGTTATTTACAAGATGGAATAGTGCTACGTCATAAGCAGAAAGACCACAAGCCATAAATGGGTTACCTAGCCACATAATTACAGACAGGGACCCAACTCTTAGGCCAGTCCGAAGGGCATTGATGGAACAAACAAAGGTAGAAGATCTTGATTCTCTGCAATTCGGCTTCAACCCGATGGAGCTCTCTTCAAAACATATCTTTCGGCGTCAGTCTTTCCTGCCTTACCTTAACCCCGCTTTCACGTGGCGATTCGGTATGAGGTTTCTCTGATCTGTTTACGGTATTCTTGAAGCTTTCTTTCTTGGTCACCGGACAGAGTGAGAACTGCTCTGCTTGCTTTCTTTCCCTAGCACACACTTAGTAGATAGTAGGCACAACTCCGCTAAGAGCTCATCGAACTTTACTTGTAGAGTGAGACCTGTGCTCGATATGGTTCATTTCAGTGCTCTTTCTCTCGGTATGGTTCACCACATGCCTGTGATCTCTCTCAAGCTAGGTATCGGAGAAGTCCGTCATGGAATTGAAGTGGTAGAGTGGTAAGTGGGCGTACGGTCTATGTATTTCTTATCAGTGGCATTAGTTCCTTTTCATTCTCTAGATAGATGAACAAGCTTCTCTTTATATTATAGAATAGAAAGGATCAAAAGGGCTCTCTCATCTCCTATTTGTTTGAGCCATTCATTATAGTGGTGGTGCCGGGAAGGCAGCTTAGCACTCTAGTCCTTTTGAGTAAGGAATTGTAGCACGGGCAGGCAAGAGACAACCTAGCGAACTGAAACATCTTAGTATAGTATAGTATAGTAGAGAATTTGGCGTTGCCACATAAACATATAAGTAAGGTTGTGGACCAACTATCCGGCATAGAGGGAAAAAAAAGCAGTGTGCCTTCTACTCATCGCCCAATGGGTACTCGACCGACTTCAATTGGTTCACGATGTGGTTGAACTCGCTTATCGGCGAGGTACTTTAGGCCATTTTGAGGAGCCGACGCAGGGCAGGGCAGGAGATGAAGTTTGTTTGAACTAAAGGGCGAAAGCTATATATAAATATACCGAAATGAAAGAACTGCTGTTATTAGCAATTGAAAGTTGGGGAAATCGCTCAGTTGGTTAGAGTGCTGGCTCTGGGAATCCACGGATCACGCCACACTCGGACAGTTCGCCCATTGCCAATATGCCAGATGATGGATTCCTTGGTTTTAGTTAGTCGCTGCTCTTTCTATGGCAGTGGTTGATCCTCTCGTCGTGGGTCGGTTTAGTCATTAGCTCGAGAGGACAGGGGAGAGATAGGAGACAATCTATGTAACCTTAGCCTACCCCAATAGTAAGTATCGGAAAAAGGACTCCTTCTCGAAAGAGATAGGCAGTCATCGCATTATCTACTTGATTATGATATTTATTTTTATCCAACGGATAATGCAAATCGCCTATAAATTAAAGTGAAAGTTCAGTACGAACTGGTAGAGCGAGAGCAGCTAGTTTAGAAGGAAAAGAAAAAGGGCGCCTACTCAGTGGTAAGTTAGGTCATTCCTTTCCGGCTATCAGAAAAGAGTATGATCGAGGGTCCCATAAGGCAAAGGGAAGGTGCTCCCCCGACCTACTACCCTCGGAGAGATTCCTACGGTTGCAATGGTGAGTTGTGAACTTTGTAGAGCTTCGTTCTAGTTCCATCATTTTTCTGCATTCTTTCTAAAGTGCTAGTTTCCTCTATTTCTAATATCAGAGTAACACGGGAATTCTCTCTGGGAATCCGCTCCCCCTGCTTGCTTGTATTGGGCATTTGGCAGAGGCAGGTTCTCCATCATTAAGAGGCTTCTCACTTTGGTATCGATATGCGTCTGAACTCCTCCACTCTTTCACTAGGGGTACACACAACTCTGGACTTGTGCAGCTAATAGATTACTTTCTCAAAACAGCCTATTTTGGAGGAAATGCCCATGGGAATACGGTTCTTGGGATACCACAGGGGAGTACCATCTCACCGGTCCTTATGAACAGCTTTCCCCACTGAATCATTAGATCACCCGCTTATGTTCCCTAGTTGTCCAGGTGTGACCTAGTTTGCTTAGTAAGTATGGAAGGACAAAAGACGAGTACAGATGACTACTATTCTCCGGCAGAAAGTCACTCATTTCCTCTTAAAGGTCCCAAAGATATGAGTAAAAAACTCTTCCAAATCAAAGATTTGCCTATTCTTCGTAGTACGAGAATACTCTTACTTCTCATTGACACAGACGAGAAAGAAGTAAGTAGAATAAAGGAAGAATGTTAGTATAGTAAAAGGAAAAGAAAAATCCATTATATATGCTATATCTCATTCACTGAGTAGTGCAATAAGCAACTATTCGTTGACACCAACTCACTTATACTTGAAGACAGGAACATAGTAAAGTCAGCTAATCCATTGACACATTCTCTATTCTAAGACAAGAAAAAAGAGTAACTGAAGAATAGTACTCTTTCTATTGTTCATTTCCTATGAATCTTTCTTCATTCACTTCATTGAAAAGATATTGTGCATTTACCTAATTTCCTGTCATAGATAGTCTAGTGAAGCTAGCTTACTAATGCCAAGAACTACTACTCACCAAAACCTATCCTTACTAATACACGGCTATATGATATTCTTATTTATTATTCTATTTCTATATTTACTCATATTCTAGTTTCGTAAAGCTATACTTTAGAGAAGGAAAGAGAGATTCTAGGACCACTTGCCCATAAGAATAAGACCGAACTTAACTACCTGTAACTGCCCCAACTGCCCATGTGTACTAACCCCCCGAAATCACTTTCCCTACTGCTACGTTGAAATGAAAATGCCCGCCTCCAATCCGCTTAGTTAGACCAGACTCTCAGACATATGATTGTTGAGTTAGCCAAGTGAGGGGTTCGTTCAGCCCGTCAATAAAGCTATTCTCGGTATAGAAATAGATAAGAAGAGCTCCAATTAGGGGCAGGCGCAATAAGGAAGGATTGACGAGACCCACCGGAACTTCAACTTTCAGTCTTCTATACGTTACCTGCCTGGAAACATGTTGGGTCGTGTCTTAACATTCCGTTCTAAGAAAGATTCCACCTCTCCTCGACTACCGAGAACCAGCCTTCTTTCTCCAGCTAGAGGAGAGAGGTTTCTTTCATGTTATATTCAAAAATTGAATACCCTCATGTCTTTACTATACTATGTGTACAAATCCGGCACTTAAAGCGGTACTCCCTCCCTAGGGAATGAATGCACGTCCAATTAGAAACTCCCCTCCCTACGTGGGACCTATCTTCCTAATGCCTTGCTTCAACTACTACTTAGAGTTCTCCAACGGACCTGTAGATATGGTATCTAGTTTGCTTTGAATAAATCAAGTTGTAAGAAAGTGATCTATCTCATAGTTCTCCATACCCAAAACCATTTATTTCACTGCAAAGACGAGTACGACAAGAAGAGAGGAGTAGTACAAAAGACCCATATCATAGAAGAGTGAGACCTCCATAAACTCTTACCTATCCCAATAGACACATGACCTAGCCTAGCCCCCACCGCCCTATTTCCTGTACCCACGTTCTTTCAATGCCAATACTGCTACTCATACATATGAGACGGCAGAAAAATGGGCGAGAAAAAACATATCTACTTTACTAGACTAGTAATACCAAGTAACGTAACGATTCTAGTTTTATTAGACTCCTTACAAGCCCTATTTTTTACAAGTCATAGAGTCATCCGCCCTGTTTTCCTCCTATGCTTCTCTATTCCTATCAATAAGCCCTTCTCCCGATATTCCTATCAAGAAGAACTCTCTCTGCCTGGCTTTGCTAGCTTCGTTCTCCTTACCATAAAGTCTATTTATTATATTATTGGATCCGACCTGTGAGAAACCAATCGGAGTTCCTACATTGGTATTACTAGTTGAGCCTATATGAGCGTACGTTGGATACGGTGCAGTTATATAAGCTAAGAAAGAGCTGCTTATAAAACCTTCTAATATACTGATCGGTGGCTAGGTCATTGGTGCTTCTGCTTTTCTTGCCTCCAACCATGCGGTACAAGCTCAGATATCTTTAGATTGAGCTAAGTGATATCGCTAGGCAACCCCAGCGAACTTCCAACCTAGATCAGTCCTAGAAGTTCGTTGCTCTGATACCGAATCACGGAAGAAGAAGAAAAAGCCATTTAAAGACCCAAATATTCAGTTATATCTTATAGCAGTCAGTGGAAAAATGATCATCGGTTCACGGATTGTTTTCACTCTGTTCTTCGCTTGAATGGAAGATCCGACCTGTGAGAAACCAATCGGAGTTCCTACATTGGTATTACTAGTTGAGCCTATATGAGCGTACGTTGGATACGGTGCAGTTATATAAGCTAAGAAAGAGCTGCTTATAAAACCTTCTAATATACTGATCGGTGGCTAGGTCATTGGTGCTTCTGCTTTTCTTGCCTCCAACCATGCGGTACAAGCTCAGATATCTTTAGATTGAGCTAAGTGATATCGCTAGGCAACCCCAGCGAACTTCCAACCTAGATCAGTCCTAGAAGTTCGTTGCTCTGATACCGAATCACGGAAGAAGAAGAAAAAGCCATTTAAAGACCCAAATATTCAGTTATATCTTATAGCAGTCAGTGGAAAAATGATCATCGGTTCACGGATTGTTTTCACTCTGTTCTTCGCTTGAATGGAATTCTTCTTCTGCCTAGCTTTTGGTTCTCTTTTAGGATCGTCACGTTATACGTTACTCTTTCGTGCCGTAGTTACTCACTGGGGATGAAAGCCAAGAACTAAACGATCAAGAAAGAGGCAAATGAGAAAGAAGAAGGAGCAGGGTCTCGTGTCCACTAAGAAAGCAGACAGTCCAGTCTAGCATCTCTATATCTAATTGAGTGGAATAAAAACACATTATCGAAAGAGTTCTTTCGAGAAATTATGATTCAGACGAAAGTGGTCAGTTCTGTTCTATTTGAATCTGAGCCGCGGAATCAGCATCTACCCAATCCTCAGTCGTACAATGAAGGCTTTAAACCAAATAAGTTAGAGGCAGCAGTGAAACAAGAAATTACCGAGCGAGCACCAGGCTTGGGAATATGTTGAAAGATGGAAATGCAGAGAAGAGGTAAGAGGAAATTATACAGGCTTGCCTACAATCCCTTTCCTTGTCAGAAAAGCAATTTCACCCCTAACTTAAGATGCTTACCTACCACTACTACTGGCTGGAGGCAATGGCTTTAGGATATGCCCTGACCGAGCTACGTATCTTTCCTATGGGTGGGTGAAAAATAAAAGTACTAGGAAGAAATGTGCTTTTTGTGCGTGCTTTTTTTCTAGCAAAAGTGCTGCAATAGAATTTTTAAAAAGCTTTATTTAAAAGAAAAAGTATCATTCGCAAAGCTAAACAAAGTAAAGTAGAGAAAAGGGGGTCATCCCCTTGGCCAGACTGAGCATCAAGCCAGCCAAGAAGTCAAAGCTGAGAAGGAGTGACTCGCATGAGTCAACACTTACTACTCAGGTCCGGTAGAGCAATCTCAAATTATCATATAGAAAGAAACTCTCGACGGGAGGAGTAGTTTCAAATAGAAGTGAAGTAAACAGATTCAAGTTAGCCCAGTGTAGATCCTTGGAAAAGCAGTTCAAAGCAAAGGTTTTGTTATTGAAAGCACTACTTTTACATATACATATATATGAAGATGAGTTTTATCAAATCCTGTGGTGACTTCCCAAGCCAAGGTAAAAATGTGAAGTAAGGATTTCCCATATATATGAAACTAAAATGAACCCTCCTCGGCTAAGGTTGAATCAGATATAGAAGAAGCGGAAGCAGGAAGCTGAAGGATATCCGTAGCGAATGAGGAATAGGACATGCATGTGAGCTAGCGAAAAGGGAATAGCACATTCTCTAGGGTTCGTATCAAGCGCTAGCAAATGGAGAGGGTCAATCGAATCCGTATCCTCGAGCGCTGGGTCTGTCCTCTAATGAGGAGCTCCTTGCTTTTTTGATCCGTGAATCCGGATCTGTACCTTCATCTGAAAACTATTCGCCGGTTGTCCGCATTCCTCTCCTCGAGCGAAAGGTGTTCCCACGCAATCGCTATCGCTGTTCCTACGACGTAGTCAATACGCATTGGAATAATGGCATCCCCTCCACCGTAGTAAAGTAAGAAGTAACGGGTCTACGCCCAGCTTCCTTGTTCGGTTCTGGTTACGGGAACGGTTGACTTTCGAAATAAAATACCCTTCTTCCCCGTTTTGCAAATTCACCTAGAGCTAGCGAAGCGAGTCCGTTTCCAGCGATGAAGAGCTTTTTTATTTAATGAAATATTGGTCTACGCCCTCCTTTGATGCCCAGAGGAAGAAAAGCGAAGGAAAGAATACTATCTATAACTATAACTATAAGGGAAGGGAAGGGAAGGATATTGATAAAAAATAGGAAATGGAAGTAGATGAGCGTCTGTCAGGTGCTTGTTGACATTTATATTGGAAAAGAGCTTTCGGTTCTATTCCTTTTTAGTTTTAAGTAAAGGCTTTTTATCGACGAATAAATAAGCTCTTTCTACTTTGCCTTAAAAGCTCGTCCTAAGGAAAGCAATTTGAACTTGCTTGAGAAGATAGCAGAAGTTCTAGTTATTACAGCTAAAGTGATAGCAACTCATGAACGAAGTGCTCGACCATAGATAGGGAACGAGCGGAAAAAAAGTAGCGAGTGGAGCCATAGAAGAAAACTTTTTTCTTTAGGTCAAGGTGATAGCAAACCATTTTTACAATGGCACATAGCTGGCTTCTATCTTCTATCCTATCTTATTATGCCGACGCCTTTCTCGGCCAAATGATAGAGGCGCTTCGGACAGGTAGAAGGACTAATTCAGTCTATTGGTGTGGCTATCGAAACTTCTTCGTCTAGTCTAGATTGGCTGTACGGGTTACAGTTCTTCTTTGTTATTGGAGTCGAGGTAGCCACCACCGGGAAAAGGAAATAGGCCTTCATTCGTTTTCTTCCTCGTAGTCGTCCCCCGGCTAAGGTATCATCAGATATAGAAGAAGTAGAGACTGGGGGGATATAGCTAAAAAGGAATATAACTCGTCCGAGGGCGTGGGCGCAGGTGCAGTGCCAGTTTCAAGAAATGCGTATCGAGATACCAGTATCGGGCTGGTATTGGCTCAGGGCCC
>NW_023366950.1:25000-67423 GCF_902167145.1 Zea mays
CTAAAGGGGATTTCTTTCAGCCAACATCCTGCCTGCCTTAGTGGCCCCTCTCTGATAAGGAAACGAAAAAAAAATGACAAATCTGGTCCTTTCAACTGTCTGTACTAAATTACTTTGTACGAATGCACATCTCGGCCGTCGGGTAGCTGCTCACCATTTAAAAGTATATATCCGTTGTTTCAGAAATGGAATTGCTATTCTCGATTCAGACAAGACACTGATTTGTTTACGAAACGCTCTTGATTTTGTAGGATATCTCATTTGTCAAAAAAGCCGTTCCTTCTTTTTAAAGACGAAGAATTTATTTATATATTCGATAATGGCAAAAATGTGGAGCTGTATCAATGATTCTCAATGGAAGATCGGGGCTTTTTTTACCAATTCTTATGCTAATCCTAAGAAATTCCGTTCAAGAAACAATAAAATCTATTTTGGGTTGAACCGACAACCTGATTGTGTGGTTATTCTTCATCCAGATAGAAAGTCATCGGTCATACTGGAAGCTGATCGATCACAAATACCTATTGCATCCTTAGTTGATTCTACGATCCCATGGAAATTAGATAAAAGAATCAATTATTCCATCCCTGCGAATGATCCTATGCGGCTCGTATATCTATTTTGTAATTCGATCACGAAAACTGTGATTCTTGAACGGAAAAGAATCACTGCAAAGAACAGAACACCTCGTTCCCATTTATCTTCTTGTACGGAGAAGTCCGCCGCTGGAATAATAATCCACTCCAGAGAAGTTTCTTCTTGGGCGGAGTTAGGATCTGAACTTCTCCCTGTAGTGGCCAACTACTTGCAAATTTATAGCGAAGGTGCAGTACCGCAGCCACAAGGGGGGGCAGCCCAAGTAGTTCAGGGGACGCCAACGCCAGCCCCACAAGAGGCCCCCCTACCCTCAATTGTGCCACCTTCTTGTTACTCGCTGACCGGGTATGTGGAGGATTGGGTTGCTTGCAATCCGACTTTCATGAGTGATGCTTTAAATGAGAATATGATGGGTCGGGGCTCTTTAGTTCACTCCTCTGGCTTTCCAGCAGCTTCAGGTAGCGGGCCCTCCCTTAACCCTGCTGTGGCCTCTACCCCCTCCTCGTCGTTTTTCCAAGGGGTTGGTTCTGCTTTGGAGGCCGCCGCGGCACCGGCGGAACCCGGGGAGGAAGTTCAGCAGGGGGCCATTGAGGCTCTAAATGTCGCTGCGCTTCCCGGTGTTCCTCAGGATGAGCTGTTTGGAGCCATGGAGCAAAACCTCGGGACAGCCCGCCCTTCCTCAGGTTCCAGCGGCCCCGCCTGCAGCTCCAATTCATCAAGATATTGAGCCTATGATTCTAAGTGCAAAAAGCTCAATATACAACAACTTAACAATTTTGTCGATTCAAGAATGCGTAATGCATGGCTTTCAGATCTTTGAATTTAGAAATGTTGTTTCTTTCATTTATAGAAATCAGGAAGTTGTTTCTTTCATTTATACCTATGATATCCACGCTAAAGATGAGTGCCTTCTTTTCTTTGACAGTTCATATCAGCTATCCCATCTCTTTCTTGCTCGGTGAAAGGAATATCACTATCCCATATATATATCTATTTCAAGAAATATCACTATCCCATCTCTTCTATTAGTTCTAGTTACTGACCCTCGAATACTGTGCTTTCTTACCTAGCTATTATGCATAAACCAGTGCTGCTAAAACACCTAGTCCTTACTTCTATTGAGACTCTACCCTTGCATGAAAAACACTGTCTTGAAAAAACGACTTGCTTTTTGAAACTATACATCAGACTTTAAGGCATTCAGAAAAATCCAGTATCGACAGGCCTAGTTCTTTTCCTTTGCTTATGCAGGGCAAGAATTTGTAGAGTTCAATCAGTACAATAAGAAATAAAAAGTATTTTGTGGGTCAGGCGACACCCAGATTTGAACTGGGGATAAAGGATTTGCAGTCCCCTGCCTTACCGCTTGGCCATGCCGCCAAAAGAAAGAAGAGAAAGAACTGGGAGTTGGCGCCTACATAACAGGTAGCTTGCTTACCAAGCCGTCCTGGCAAGCTCCTACAGTTCTCTTATTATTCTTGACTTGACTTATTAATAATAAAACTACTCACTAACAAAATGAAAGACGATCTAGAATCTACCCAAGAAGATAGAGAGTCCCACATACGAGAAAAGGTCACAAATGGAGTTGAACCAAGTAACATTGCAAAGGCATAATGATAGTAGGGTCGGGATATCCCCGCCCTCCGAACCGGACGTGAGGGTCTCCCCTCATCCGGCTCTCCGCAGGGGAATCTCCACTCACTGCTTCCCCTAATATCCTCCCTCCCTTTACCACATCATGGGGGTTTACAGGAGATCCCAGAGACTCGCTCGGAAAGGCTGCTATACCAAACATTATTACTTAACTACAAAGAAAGAAAAGACTATAGTAGTCACTAGACTGACTATAGTAGTCCGTCCGGCTGCTCTTGCTTAAATCATTACTCTTCATTCTCCCGTGCTCTAGCAATTGCGCTCCCTAGACCACTACCATTTAGTTAGGTAGGGACAATCAATCAATCCAATCCAATCCAATCCATAGTTACGGGAATAACGGAATGCATGGGGATCCAAAAAAAGAGAAAAATGAATATTTTCTATGAAATCCTTTCTTTCCATAGATGTATTTATAGTATGTGCTGCTGAGTCATCACTTTCATCAAATATGATGAGTGATCTCACTAAATCACGTTCGTGGAAATGGAAGGGTCCATGGCGGTAATTTCGCCCCCTGAAGTCCAGAAAGATTGGAAAATAGATTTTATAATCTAGATAAGCCTCAGCTATTTTCATAGTATATAGTTCGAAGGTTGACGCGTGTATATTTTTTAACAATACAGATTTCAACTCACTATATCGATAAATCGTTGAAAGCTCCTCGTGTTTAAACAAAAGGCTAGATAGTAGCCTGAGCGCCTCCTTTCGTTTAAATAAAGCTAGATTCTTCGGCCTGAGAAGCCCCACGGACACTAATACACTCCAATGTTTTTGTATAAAATCATAGACTAATTTATTAATTCGATAGGGCTGCCGCTGAAGCTTCTTCACAGCACTCAACACTGGTTGAGATATCTCGCGATCGATATGTATGTCAAATACACCATAATCTTTTTCACTTAAGAGAGTCGGACTATCTCCACTCTCCCTTTGTAGGGTTGTGAGGTAACCACCTCTATAACTCGATAGAGGGGTCAGATTCGTTATATATGGATCCGAGACTTCCGCGGTTGCGGTGGGCCGTAATTCCCAATCGGCTGGAGGGTATACCATAGGTAAGGTTGAACAGAAGGGTAGATCTTTAATGTCAAATAGACAATCTACATAGCCCGGGTATATTACATTTTTTGGCTTCTTATTCTTCTTATCAAAGAGAAAAACAGGTTTTTTGACTTCTATCAATTTCCTGCTAGCCAGCCAGCCAAACAGGGCTTCCCCTATACCGGGCTCCTTATGTTTACTGATTCGAACTCTTTTTCGATTCGTTTGTTTTGATATGCTCTTTTTCTTTCTATCCAGCTCGGAATGTACATCACCATTAAAGGTATCCACACCTTTATCTTGCAATAAGATGTTTTCATCTTCATTTATCTGCTTATCACCCCGCTTAGCTTTTTTGCGCTTTCTATCCTCAGCGATTATACGATTATACTCAATCTTAGCTGCGGAATCTAGTTCACTCACCAATGTAGCAACTTGAACACTAGCCTTATCCAAAGCAAACACATTAAACTGCTTGCTTAAGACAAATACAACTATACATTCCAGTGTATAGGTGCCCATAGCTCTAACGATATCTAGATCGTCTGGTTTCCCATATCCTCAGCTGTGCGCTGACCCCCTGGAGGGATCCAGTGTTCAGCGTTGTACTTATTATTTTGCAAACCCCAACGTTTGACTGTGTCAACATTGATATCTTCTGAAGTACCGACTTCTACACCCCGCCTTAGTCTCTCCAATTCAGTCTGCATAGACTCTCCTAGCTGCTCTCTTTTTTCATCCTCTAAATCAGGGTCTCTATCCGTTGATACCCTAACTGACTCCCTGATCGGGTTATAATTACAGTTAAAGAAATCGCTCTTAATTTTATCTTTCTGCAATTCTAATTCACGCATTTCTTTCTCATATCTAACCTCATACTCGTATTCTCTATATTTCAATTCAGGAATCTGACTCTTTTTCAAGAGTCTTTTCACTTCGGCCAATTTTTTTGCTGTCAGTGGAGGATAGTTCATATTTTTCTTTTTTGTGTGTCTTCTTGCAGGTTGGATTTATTTAGTTTGAGACATGTAAGGACTTCTCCGGAGAGGTATTCTCTTCAGTTCTGTCCATCTCTGTCGGCACCATTGTTATCTGTCTCTTAATAGTAGAGGATCGCCGACGCCCTGTCTTTGAAGTAGATACCTGGTTGGTATCTTTATGTAGATTGGAAATGTGCTTGTATACTTTTCTATTGCCCAGTGACTCTGAGAAAAGTGGGAAACCATGTCAAATCCGCATGCTTGGCCTTCGGATTCGTAGTCATAGGTGCCTTGCTTATATTTATTTTCAGACAGGCGGCATAGGATCAAAGGTTTCGAACCAAGAAGTTTCCCATTCCTTTGGCGACGCAGGGAAGTCTCATTTGGAATTTCATATAGCCAGTGGAAAGAGGCGGTTTCTGAGAAGCATCCAAAGGCACTGCGAAGAATATCCATGGCGCTAAGGACTCGATCGGAGGTGCCTTCCTCAGGAAGAATGGTTGGGAAGAGACATCATGAATCCTCATTCTTTCGAATGAACTTATATGAATTATGCATTTTTCTCGTTTCCGTCCATTTATGTTCATCCACATTTTAGAAATAGAAATTCATCCCGAAATAACCAACTACCGCTTTCCTCGAACTCTGGCTTCTGCATTAAGTTAAGTGAAGGTAGTCTAGGGTAAGGCCCGAAGAAGTCATTTAAGAAATCGAATAAGAAGCTCGAAAGAAGTGAAGGCGTATCAGATACGGATCAGTCTCTTTCCCCGTAGGCATGAGTACGGCACCCTTGACTGGTTCTAACCATTCATTCTTCCCTGGTTCGACGCTTTCTCTAGTGGAGTGGATATGTGTTCGTCTACTTGACCTTTGTTGGTTCATACATACCTTTTCATTCCTGCTAGTAAGGCATCCCAGCTTTGCCTGTCCCCACGACTGCCCGCATCAACTTGAAACCGGAGAGCACTGGCACTGAGATACCTTACTTACTGAATTTCCTGCTGGCCTTCCCTTACCTGCCCTTCCATTTAGGTTGACGAATGGGATTTCCTTTTCTAGAAACACTGGGAGACTGGGTCTTCTCAGACAGAGATGGTTCTGCTCAGCGAGAGAACGAGCATACGAATCAATTCCATGCCCTGAACTTTGAACCAGAGATCCAGCTGGCACTTCTCTTTTGATTCATAACCCTTGCTTTGGAATATCCGGTTGACTTGGGCAGTTTCTTCTATATCTCGAATGCTTCAATCGCCAGGCCAGGTTCGATCAAAGAAGTTGATAGCGCGAAAGCTGTTTTAGTTAGTCACGTGCATCCTCGCCTCTTGCTGAGTCAGGCTATCAAGCCGTTGCGCTGCGTCTATCCGTTTTCTTGTTGGGTCAGGTTGAGTTCTAAGCCCGTGTAAAGTGAGCTTGGTCTGGAGCAAGCTTGACTCGTACAATAACTCGTCTCGTCTCGTATAGTATAGACGTTGAAGAAGCAGTCAATGGTGCCTGCTCTAGAAAATGCATATATCAATCAAGGAAGTGTTCCAGAATTCGTCGTATCCTGAGGTGAATCTTGCTTGTTTTGCTAATGACGTAAATGGAAATGAAATGAAATCTTGCTTCGTAATGAATTCCGCGAATCAAGAGCTGGAAGAGTGCTTTCAACTCACTCCAAGGGGCAAGGGATGGCACTATCACGACTGAATCGCCTATTCGACTAGTGCCAAGCGACCGATATCCTGATTGCCAATCGAACCCATAGGGACAAGAAACAGATCAAACAAACCATTCACATCACATGACCCTGACACTGTGCCTATCTCGTCTCGTAAGAAAAGAATTGGGTGGAGAAGCTGGCCTGGTCAATCCAAGAAAAAAGGATCCGTCCGATTCAGTGGTTTCGCCCATAAGGGAAGCATACTTTGATCAGAAAGGCGGGTCCTCTACGCTTTGAAAATAGCAGGTAGTAGGCCCATGGGAAAACAGACTTGCTCAAATCCATATTCTTGTTTCCCGAGGCAAAACCCACTAGTGAGTCAAGTGAAAGTCCTCCAATCTGTGAGGAGAGGAAAATCCTTATTGCATAGTTGAGCAACTATCTACTATTGATGACTGAGGCATTACAACGACGAAGATTGCAGATTTGGAAAGAGTATCATTGTCTGACAACTCTTCCTTTATACAGGAAGCAACAGTAGGAAATATGAGGAGTTTATGTTCACATCCACCAACCTACCAGCTTACTAGGACGGACTATGAAGAACTGCAGCGGATGACAATGGCGCTTCTATTCGAATCGAACACAAAGACGACCCAAATACAAATACTATTTCATTTCATTTCATTTAGTAGAGTAGAGTAGAGTAGAGGAGGGGAGCCCCACCTTTGATATCCAGTCGTGTGCCTGCCTGCTCTTAGATATGATTATTTCGATTAGACCGCTCTGCTTTGATCGGGATCTTACTCCACTAATGGTTCTGTTTTCGTACCAACTGCCCGGCCTAGCGCTTTAAAAAGGGCTGTCTGCATTACTGGAAAAAAAAGTAGTAAAATAAAAGTAGGGGCCACGTAGACTATTCTGAGGTGGTATGCTAAATCCATGATCCACTGATGTAGCTAGTGTGACTAAAGCTGCAGCTATTGGCTTAACAGGTTCTAAACTCTCCCACCCGATAAAGGAATTGAAAGACTACCCCGGGCCCGGGCCACGTAGACTATTCCCTTCCGCGGACATTCTTTTATAGTCTAGAAGGAAAGTAGCAAAGCCGAACGCAAATACACATGCAAATTGCGTCGACTACCTCATCACTGTCCAAAATGGGGGATACCGCTATTCATACATGGATGGACGAGGGACTCCGCTGACAACATCAGTAGATGACTTTTCTCTTTTCTCGCGGAATGCTATTAACGTTGGAAAAAACACAGCTCTCAAACTCACCCGGAGGGTGATAGGTAGAAGCATTAGTACCTAACGGAGCGGTATCTAACCAAAAAGGGAAGGGAGGTGATGTTCTTTTTATAAACAGGATGGAGCATGGCTTCCTTTCTTCTTAGATACATTTCATTCATTCCATTTCTCTATAGTTTACACTATAACATCTTTTAAATCCTGACAGATCTCGAAAAGGGTGGGGGCACTAGAACCAAATCTACATACACATCGAAACTTCCTATCTCAGCCAAGCTAGCACCTTCATCCCACCAATGCATTGTACGACTCTCCACCCTCCGCCTTGCCTTTTCCTCCCTCATGAAATCCAAATTTCCCGCAATGAAATTCGATTTCGTTCATGTGCAAAACGGCCCTGAGATCCGGGACTGGTAAAACATGGGTGCCCCATTTTCTTTTCCGTGCTCCGCCTTAGTGCCCTTATGAAGGCGGCGGGGAGTCCTTAGCCTTTGAACCAAACTCTAGGGAACGCTCAATTGCCTGACGTCTCAACTGCAATGGTGAACTCAGTGACATACACTGAAATGGATTGCATCTATTGTTCCAAACAAGGCTGATATTAGCAGGGCAAGCCCTTCCATGCAATTTCTTGCTTCGCTCTACAGACGAAAGTGCCGGATAGTCAATGGTAACCAGAAGATCTATGGTTTTCGAGAGAAGGTAATTGGAAAAACGATTCATTCCTTTGCTTTCTTTCAGATATATATTCAATAAGTCTGACCTTACCTGAAAACGAGATTCATGAAGAAGCCCAAAAAGTGCCGGGCTTAGTGCAGCCCAGTTCCTAGCCAGTGTTCAGTTATTTTTTCAGAGCTGTCCTCCTTCCCTTTAAGCTGCTCTCTATTTGAAGCCAAAGTCACTATTTCTATCTTTCCTGTTATTTCGTACCTAGTAGTATATATGGAGAATACCAAAAAGCTATCAATTACGCATAGGAGTTGTATAAAAAAGGGCCCTGACTTGTTGAAGTGCTTATTTTTTAGAGAGATTGACTTTTCTTTCAAAAGGATACATCAACCTGTAGTGAACCGGGCCACCGAGCTTGCTTTTACCGCTCTTACAGCTCTCTCTCTTCTTTTTTTTTGGTAGTTTGGCCAGGAAAGAGAAAGAGGAATGTACCCATTTCTATTTATCCATTCTAATAGAAAGTACCCAAAATGTTTTTTAATGTATGGAGCAGGCGTATGAGTTGATATCTTCAAGAGTCAAATCCTTTTCTTGCCCACCCAAAAGAAAAAAATCGTTACGAGCATCTCCAAAATGGAATTGAAAAGCTCCAATTTCCATAATGGTAGCGGGGAAATACCCAGGGAAGAATCATTCTTTTAATCATCCAGATCTATCAATTTGCGAATTCAATAAAAAACGGACTGATCCTCGGAATACACCATTATCTTTCGAAGTGCGTAGTCAATACTATGTTATATTATATTCAAAGAAACAAGTAAAAGAGTAAAGGCTTCGCCCTTCAATACCACACTTCCAATCTAAATTCCTACGAGATTGACGTTCGAAGAAAAAGACATGGTTTGATAGAAACTTTAAGTGGGTATCAAATAAGCTGGAATGAATGGTATCAATTTCTTCTTTTCTATACTGAATCTGCTTCGGTATCTCTTTCTTCCTTCCCTTCTGTAAACCAAGCAGTGACTAGCCTCTGGCACTCACTTTCCAAAGCACCAATTGACTTGCTTTCAGAACAACCCTGATCAGTTATACCGGAAATACCACCCGTACTACGTACGCCATTCCCAACGCGGAGCGCCTTTATTTTCGTATTGAACTCCGCTAGGAAGAAAAAGTTAGACCGTAGCCTAGTCACTCTTCTTTCCAATATACTTATAAATAATCGTGGCCGGCGCAAACCTAGCACCGCGTTGACATCTTCGCTTCAAAAGCTTTCATTTTATTTCTTTCAAAGGAACATGAACTAGGTTATTTACGGGAAGTCGTCCAGTCTAGGAGCACTCCCTTAGATTTGTAGAACGTGAACATGAGTGGTAGACTGAACACCCACACAATCTCTATTTGACAGAGCAACACCTTGAACGAAATCAAAATACTAAACAGAGTGGGTTACCGGCTCTACGACCCCATTCCGGGGCACTACTGTAGAGCTCTTTGGGCCTTCCATCTTTCTTTCGTCGTTTCGCACATAGATACAACTGTACTCTCTATTAGAAACTATATAATATAATAAAAATGGAAGTACTTTCGAGTAGTCTTACATTCACATCTTTAACTACTCGTTTTTTCCCGTTGCTAGCTAGCGTCTCACCTTCTTTTCCGAAAACGTAGGAACTAAAGAGGCCGGCCTTCGGCAAAGGGAAAGCGTGAAAGGATTTAAAAAAGGGGCTTTACTAAACTAAACTAATATAGAAATGGAAATCTGATAAAGATGCCTAGTCTGCGCTGTTAGAATCCATTGGAGAAAGGCTTGCTCACTTCTTCATCTGTGAGATACTCGTATTAGAATAATTTAGAATAATGGGATTGGACCTTGCTTCGATCCCCTCTTTAAGAGACTCCAGAAACTCGTTGACCCATAGATGTAATAGCCGAAATGAAACTCTTTTCCTTTACGCCATAGGAACTAGTATAGAATTATAAAAGAGGTCTTTCCTTTACGTCGTAAAGAGAAGCATGTGCCTTCCACCTATCCTTCCACGTATAGCTGGGCTTTAATAAAGAACGCATCGGGCAGCGAGCGGAAAAGAAAGTCGATTGAATCTTGGTAATTGAGTGAAGAAGCTCTCAGCGAAGAACAACCCGTAAATCTAGGAAGTATTGAATCGGGATCCGATCTCTTTTGGTACACTCGAGTCATAAGGTGTGTACAGACAGACAGGCTTCCTTTCGAAAGGCTAGGCACCATTTGGTCCAAAGCTCCTCATATGATGGGTATAGGGTGACGACCTTAATGAATCAAGTATTCAGGTGGCAGAGTTATTAGCTACATAAGCGCTCAAATTCCAGAATACTTATTGCCCTGGCTTCTATGATCAACCCCTGGCACATTTCGGTTTTGATCTGAGGCTATCCTGGTCTGCAGGACCCAACACAAGTATTCATCCTTTCCAATCTGAAAAAGGTGTTGCCGAAAGCTTACCCTCTTCCACACGGATGCTACAGCCGCTATCACTTTTGCAGGAGGGGAATTACAGAGTTCGCCTCTCGACATCTTGTTTGGTAAACGGAATTTTTACCCAGGCGCCCTAGTGTTGCCTAACCGTTCGGCCTCGGATGCGAGATCTTTAGCTACTTGTATCAATTTGCCACAGTGTGCTTAGATACAATGCGCTGGCAGCTGAGGCTTGGCAGGATGGGAGTGAATTAAATTAAGGTCGAGGGAGCAGGAAAGAGTTTGTTATTCGCTATTGGCTTAGTACGGCCTATACATAATAGGGCCATGACGGTTTTGGCAAGGCCTTGAACTTCATATATCCCTTTTTTACTCAATCCAGAATACCGATAAAGTCAGATTGAATCATTTTATCGACCTTTCCTTTGGATTTATTATCATAGGTAGTGTTCGAGATCGCCTCTGTGCGGTGAACGCTCGAATGTAGCTAACATCAGTTTTGTCCTCGCGTGGTTGTGAAGGAGATGCTGCTGCTGGATGGAATGCTTCCGGGGCGCCATGATCCTTCTATCAGGAATAATCGAGGGCACTGACTGACTGCATCAATCATCGCTCAGTGAGCTATTAATTGCCGCCAATAGCGCTTCGCTTGCATGCAAGGCGGCTAATAAAAGCGCCAGGTAGACGCGCGGAGATGCATTTTTAGTACAGGTGGGACAAGCTCTAGGGGAATAATCTCTTTCTTATTTCTTTCTTATTTCTTTCCCATGACGACTAGGAACGGGCAAATCAAGAATTTCACTTCGAATTCCGGACCTCAACATCCTGCTGCTCATGGTGTTTCACGATCAGTATTGGAAATGAACGGAGAAGTGGTGGAACGTGCGGAACCACATATTGGATCACTCCAGTGCGGCACGAAGCCGCTGACGCTGAGTAGGCTCCTATGCCGCTAGCACGGTGGAGTAGCGCGTCATGAGCACCGGGCAAAGGGACGGTTGAGCAACTCAAGCGAACCGCTCTACCTGACTTTGGATAAAGATAGAAGGGAGAAGGTTGTGAAGGTGGCCTCGTTATCCACACATCTGGTCGGAGGACCGACCTGGGCGAGCGTAGGCGGGTCCTGGAGTGCCCGTCAAGGGCGCTAGCGCATACCCCGGGGTGATCATCACCACCTGCACCTCACATCTCGGCACAGTGGAACGTGTAACCCGCCTGCTGTCCAAGTCAACCACTTAATTTCCTGTAATTCATAGCGCCTAACAGAACGTAGCAGCAAGGGACAACCCACCCATACAGACAGCCTGCGGGGAGGATGGCACTACTGGCAAAGACCGTCTGGCGAAAACGCCGCAGGCGCGAAGCGTGGTGGGCCTGCGCCGGGGGAGCATAGGGAGGAAAGGGAGCCCGGACGGTGGAAGAGCCAGGGGAAGCCGGGTCATTTGACGGAAATGGAAGGTCCGAGCAGCTCATTCATTCTTGGAAAAAGAGGGGGGGAGCGGGCCAATGTATCAATGAATAGATACAGTCAACGGTAGACAGACAGCGCTGCCTACACGCGAATTAGCTTCCGAACAAGCAAGGGATTGAGCAACTAGCGCTAGGCGCATCCTCTTGCTGGTCGAGCGGTCTCAATTTCACTACAGGATTTGCGAATGAATGCTGGGCCACCTCAAATGGCGTGAGCCGCATGCGGGGAGACCCGCACGTACGGTTTTCAGGGGGATCCGGCCGGCGCCCACCCGACTAGAGGGACTGAGAAATTAATCGAGTACAAAACTTATCTTCAAGCTTTACCTTATTTTGATCGTTCAGAGGGCGATCGCGGAGTCACTGAATGAAGTCCTCCCTTTCTTTCGGGGGTGCTGACCCGCTGCGAGGCAGATATGACTAAGTGACATATTGAATATGGCGACGACTACAGCATGTCGTAGAAGGAGATAAGAGGTGGAGCCAACGACCCACTAAGACTCACGTATCTACAACTACATTCCCGAGCGGCAGTCAAACGGAGGCGTGAATGCAAGATGCCAGCGGAATGATCGACCGGACAGAGGCTAGGGCTGCTTTCTTCCCACCACGTCCTTCCTTGTGTGTCGGAGATATAAAGCGAGTGCACCGGAAAAGAAGGGGAACAGAGTCGATCTATTCCATGGCGAAGCATCCGAAGCATAACTGCACACTCACACGATCTTTGCCGAGAGATAGGAGCATTCGGTGGAACCGGTGAACTACACTTGCTTCTTGATAGATGTGTGGGACAGAGGGCTCGTGGTACCTGCTGCCCACCCTTCCTCCGCTTTGATAACCGTGTGAACGGAGAGTGGGCAGAGCAAAAGGGAAGGAGGTCCTCATACGGAGTCGCACACTTGAGCAGTGCGGGAGACTGGAGAATGGGTCGAGTAAACTCCCTTAGGGCCGATTAAATCACAGACGAGGTTCTTTATTTTTTCTTTTATATTTGGAGAAAAAAGAAAGGCAGAGGTAAATACTTCGAAGAGGCGGCTCGGTAGGGATGGAATGGTCAATCGTCAAGTCAAGGATGACTTCTTTGTTGGCGAAACGATGGGGGAGAGAAAGCACGCCAGTGATTCTCTGAGCCGGTCTTCATTTCCAACGCCTCGGGAAACAGGTCGAGATAGATGACAGCACCTTTTTATCCTCTTCCTTACCGGGAAGGCGCACTTCTCTTCTTCTTCTGGCCTTCACCTCCTGCCCGGCCCGGAAATAGAACCCAGCCCCCTTTCTGATCCATTCATTTCTGCAAGCAGGCGGGATCCAGAGCTAAGCCCCCCTCCTATTCGAAGCCGGGTGTGGCCTCGCCCTTTTGCTCTTCCTTCGGTTTGGCTCCACGAAGGCGCCGCCTAGACTAGGAGCCCCACTCATATTCAAAAGGCGCCCAGCTTTCAAGACGATGATAATAAGTAGTTAGGCTGCCATTATTCCAATATCATGGAATAGCATGGCCCGGGGCTAAGGTAACTCCAGTGGGAGAGCCGTGTTATGGGTGACCTTATTGCACGGTTCAGAGAGCACTTGTGTATGTGATGCAAGTGAACGTGTACGAAAAAGCTGTCGTAAAGTTTCGTTGTTCGTTCCGTCGTTGACCCTATCTATGTTTCTACGATGGCCCAAGAACACGCTCATTCTTCAGCCGTAGAGAGACTTTTGAATTGTGAGGTACCATTACGAGCTCAATATATACGAGTGTTATTCTGTGAAATAACTCGAATTTCAAATCATTCACTTGCTTCAACTACTCATGCTATGGATGTGGGAGCATCAACTCCGTTCCTTTGGGCTTTTGAGGAGCGGGAGAAATTGTTGGAATTCTATGAAAGAGTCCCGGGAGCCAGGATGCATGCCAGTTTCATACGACCTGGTGGAGTGGCACAAGATCTGCCTCTTGGCTTATGTCGAGATATTGATTCCTCCACACAACAATTTGCTTCTCGTATCGACGAATTAGAAGAGATGTCAACCGGCAACCGTATCTGGAAACAACGATTAGTGGATATTGGTACTGTCACTGCACAGCAAGCAAAGGATTGGGGATTCAGTGGTGTAATGTTAAGAGGTCGTGCGACATGAAGACATTGATAGCAATATGGGGGAAGTTCCCATCAGGCAACAACGGTTCTGCCCGACCCTACAAAAGCATGCATATGTTGTCAGTGAAGATTTTGTGTGAAGCCTTGGAGACGACGTACCCGGGGCTAGGGTGAGCTGAGGGGGGACAGCGTAAGTGAGCGAATGTGTGTAAGCCCAGTCAAAGATTCCTATTCTAGGCGGGCCATCAACCTTCGAATGGTGTTGGTCCTACGGACCGTGAACGGATTCGCCTCTGGCCTCTGGGCACGTCGGAACCGCATGAGTTCACCGGGGTGGAGCACGGTCCGCCAAAATCGGCATAGGTTAGGTGCTATTGATGGAACATGGTAAGCCCATCTTTCTCCATATGAAAGTGCTGCGGGCACATAGAGATGTGGGTAGAGGAAGTCTCAAAAAGCGAAGGCCGAGCTGTAGGTCACGTGACCTGCACCGAAAAGGTGGCTGACTGGGCTTTCTCCTGGATCAAAGCAGATCAGCTCGCCAAATTCGTTGATCGAATCGGGCGCCCCGGAACGTCGAATGAAAATACGTGGTCTTTCTACAACCCTATTTATATGATAGGCCCGGCCCCTTTCCCCCTATCCCTCCCTTATGTTTAGGAGCGGGATCTGCCCAAGAACGACCTGTGGTGGTACGGACTCCGCAAGCGTCCCGCACCCTCTGAGAAAGAAACTCCTCAACCATCACAAGATAAAGAAGTATGACGCTCTGTGTCTGACTCTATTGGTCATAGTTCCTTGCTGTTGCGGCCGGTGCTCGTTTGCGCGCGTGTGAACCACCAGATCATAAGGAAAGATGCCTCTCGGGGCATCTGAGAATGATTCGAGCCGTATGAAGGGAAACTCCCACGTACAGTTTGTTTTGGGGGGGAAGGAGCCCGACAGGGTCCCCCCACTGACTTGGCCCGGGCCTAAGTGAAAGTGAAAAAGTGAAGTGGTGGGCCTACCCATCCCAACCTGGGGTATGCTGGGATTCGCGAAGAGCAGCACCTTACGATGTTCATGACCAATCGGATCTTGACGTACCAGTAGGTACCAGAGGAGATCGCTATGATCGTTACTGTATTCGTATCGAAGAGATGCGACAAAGTGTTCGGATCATTGTGCAATGTCCTAATCGAATGCCTAGTGGCATGATCAAAGCCGATGATCGTAAGCTATGTCCTCCATCACGATCTCGAATGAAACTATCCATGGAATCGTGCGCCGTGTGAAACGTAGATCATCGCCGTTCTTAACCGAGACTCAGGTTAAGCTCCGTCTCGGAACCGTCGTGGGGTTAGGAGTAAAGCATCCCGAGGTTGGCGCATCTCGTTGGGCGTGGAGAAGCATTGGGAACCCCAATATCTTTCTTCGGAGCAGTTTCTTTTCCCGTCCCCTCGCCCCGGCATAGCGCTTCGCTTCCGGTTCTTCGGAAGAATCAACTGACTTCTCCCTTCTTCATTGATCCGGGGGAAAGGGAACCGTCTACCAGTTGGGAAGCTAGACATCAAGGTTGTGGCTTGATGAGGATAACTAAGCTGACACGCCGGAGTTGGCTGCTGGCACAACAGGGTGGTGCCTTACCGCACCGCAGGCGCACGCGCGGTAGCGTTCGTGGTGGTGCTTCAGGATTCCAATGTACTGCGTCCAAGATCAGAACGAGCTTGCCGGCGGACCACTGCCGTCCCATTCTTTAGTGAGCTGGAGCGCTGCCATCTTATCCACGGAAAACGCGTCAAGCTATCGCTTCGGGTCGAAGCACTAAAAAAAGAAAAGGACCGGGAAACGCGGCGGCATAGGAACCACGGGAACCCAGGAGGGAGAAAGACGATGTACGGGATACGGGATCCTCGTAGTAGGCTGGACCAAAATCCAGCCGAGAGAGGGCAGCCTTTAGAAGCAACAGGTTGGGAAACCAAGAGAAGGTCTTATCTTCTTCCCGGCACAAAAAGAGGGATTAGCATTATTGACCCCATGAGAAAGCACTAACACCTTCGGCTCCGCGCACTGGGAAAAGGCTTCCGCGACAGGAAACCGGCTACTAGTTAGGAAGTGAACATAAGGTATCAAGAGGTCCCTCACAGTCAGGTGCGATGCAATTGCCCCCTATTAGTCAAGTACCCCTCTTCCTATTTTGTTTAGGGGTTAAAATGGCTTGATGAACCCTTCCGTTCACACGCACCGGCCCCATTCACTTGCAACTCGTAGAGGCTGTAAGTAAAGTAAACAGTGCCCCACTAAATTCAAAGTGACGGTGGGGTTGAAAGACGAGAGTGCCTACCCCCGAGCCGAGAGTGCCCGCCCTTTCTGTCAAGTAGGCTACTTTTTCCGGAACGCAGTCCGGAATAAGCGTTCCTGTGTATATAGATATCTTCGATGCTGTCATTTCGAAATGTCCGCTTCCTCTTTCACCTCCCAAAAAGCAAAGTTGGCTTGACGAGCGCAGATGAGGAAGCGGGAGCAATAAAACCAAGAATCTCTTTCTTTTCCAAATACTTACTTTATTAAGATTAAGTTAAGGGGCAAAGAGAAGCGCTTTCGCTACTGAGAAAGCGAATGGTCAGCGCGAGGGTTCGACGACTTAGCCGAGCGTTAGCGAAGCGTCATTCTCATATCATAGCGAGGCGCTTCGAGTTAGCGAAGCGCTGTAGTAGCGTCGGAGACTATGTGCTATAATGCTGAACTAAGGACGTTCCGCCTTATCTATAGAAGCAGTCAACTGAGTTCTGAACGAATGGGATCCTTAGTGGGTAATGGCTCAATCAATCTATAGATGGAAAGCCTTATGATGGGAAACTACCACGTTAGGTTTGGAGAGAGATGGGACCTGTTATAGTTTAGGGGGAGCAGATGCAAGCTTTTTCTTTCCATAGCCGGCCAAATGACTACCGGATCATCGGTCTACTCTACCTCAATTCACCATTTCGAACTTTATACAGAAGGTTTTTCCGTACCAGCTCCTTCTACCTATACCGCAGTTGAAGCACCTAAAGGTGAATTTGGTGTCTTTCTTGTCAGTAATGGGAGTAATCGTCCCTACCGTTGTAAAATAAGAGCACCTGGCTTTGCCCATTCACAAGGACTCGATTCTATGTCCAAACATCACATGCCAGCAGATGTAGTCACCATCATAGGTACTCAAGATATTGTGTTTGGAGAGGTAGATAGATAGGACGTAGTCTTGCTCGATCAGGACCCTTGCTTTATTGCGAGCCAAAACAGCTGCGCTATTCAGTTCTACATCTTTTTTTACATTTAAAGAAATGTGAAAATGCAGCCCTTTAGTTTTAGTTACAGATGTGAAAAAAGTAAATATCTCTCTGTCTGTGTAGGTTCGGTTTGTTCTTATCGATCCATTTCTTCGAGTGTGGGTGTCCTACGCTACTTCCGTTCATGTTTACGTTCTCAAAAGACCTTGGAAAAACCAACGCCGACCAAAATCCAAGTCTCCCTTTCTCTTTTGGGAGCAGAGCTGAAAAAGATGGAAATATGTGCTATGTGGAATCACCGTATCTTTCACTTTGGGCTTGACCAAGCAAGCCAGGCGTCTTCAAGAACTTTTAGTTCAACAACGCGAAAAGGAAATCCAATTTCGGTAAGACTTTGTCTGATCTCCATGCGTCTCGTGGTGGCCGCCTTACCCATTTTTCTAGTTCTAGTAATGTGGTTTGGGTCCCAGGGGTCTCTTCCTATCGATCCCCATATTCTGGAGGCAGTCAAGGGAAGTTTCGTACGGCAGGGGGTGCTTACAATTTGCCGGCTCCTGGGGTTCGATATGCCCGTTTTCATTATTATTCTGGCAGCCAAAATATTCTATAAAATACTGTTTTGGTTGTGGGGAATTTGACTATGTCCGGGACATACAACAATATTGTTTTCGATGTAAGGAACCTTACGAAAATTCCAATTGAAAACAATATTGTTTTTATTTATGCAGCTGTTTTTTGAGTATGGGAAACGTCCTCAGTTCTTCGATTCATTTTCCGATCGGTAATATTTCCTGGTGTAGGCATAGGAAACCGAGGCCCACCAACCGTATACTTGTTGGTTTGGTGGGGAAAGAAGAGTGGGTAAGTGGGCTTCTTTCAAGGTTCGTACATATCCTCAACTTCGACCTGCAGAGCCAAATTATCTTACTTTTACCAGCTTATTGCGCGTATTCTGACAAGTGATTCGATCTCATCATCACCATAATTGTCGTTGTCATCTAGATTGCTTTCTTCACAATCCTCGTCGTAACTGGCATATGTTTAAAGAGGGGCCTCCTCTCCTGCTTCCTGCAACAAAAACAACAAGAGAAGTGGAGTTTTCTATCAGAACAAGACTATTACATACATCAAGTATTATCAATAATCAAAAAGACTCTAAAGAGTAAGACGTACATAAAAATCGTCTTCTGTTTGAGAGTCGAATTCAACGACCTTCCGGGCAGTTATACTCGGGTACGGCTTGGAAGGCTTAGCGCCCTTAACCTGACAATTTAAGTTCCCTATTTATTGATTCGATTCCCCATTTCCTGGACAAACAACCAGGGTAGCTACTTGGTGAGTTATACTTTGTACTCTTCGGTGGCTTAGGAAGACAACATAGCATTGATTATGAGTCAACATTTTTCCCATGTTTAAGATAGTGAAAGCTTAAAACATATCTTCTCTTTCCCATCAAGCTAGGCTAGGCAAGGTGCGCTTCCTTTCTGTAAGAAGAGAGTAGCAACGTTGTAAATTCATTGTTCACCACACTCTCTGTGAACTATCATCGGTATTTAGATGTGTAAGAAAAATTACGATTGAAAGCGAGTCAGGTTTAGCTCGTACAGAAGTCCAAACTTCAAAACTTGATAAGAGAAGTCCTAACCTATCGTCCAAAATTACTTGCTTGCGGCAGCTCAAACGAAACTGCATGGGCAATCATAACACCGCTGCTACATTTCAAAGTTCCGGGATCGGTGGCTAAACCTACAGAAAGAAAGGTTGTCCGTAAAAGCGAAGATCAATATAGAGATGCTCAGCAATAGCCTCTTTCCTTTACCGAGACTATTCCGTCTCAAAGTGAATCTGCACTACTTTTGATTTGATTTGATACAGACTGAAAGAAATGCATGCTCAAATTCAAAAACGAACAATCTCTTCCTTGGTGCTGAGATGGGCAGGCTCCTTCGCGACTTCGATCCGTCCATTCTATTCCATCACTACTTCAGTACTTCAGATCTCGTCCGTCGGTAGTGAAAGAAATCAGTTCTCTTCCCGCTCCAGCTCAATAGCATGTGCTTTCCTGGCACTTGGAAATCCGGAACATCTGAATGAGTGGAGTGAACCAAGAGAGGCACTGCTCCAGTGGAGGGTTCATGGCCATACCATAGAGTGCTTTAACTGGAGAGGATTGCAGAAGTGATGAGCCGAATTGTACCAAGCCAATGGCAACCACTTAACCCACTGTTTTGGAGTAGAACTTACTGAGCACCTGAGATACATCTCAAGACACTGATTCATTCACTCTTTCAGTCTGCCCCTCAGTCTGAGGGTGATAGGCAGAGCTCAACTGCAACTTAGTGTCCAATAGCTTGCCCCTCCAAAAGGAGCTAGTGAACACCCTGTCCCTGTCAGATACAATAGTGGCTGGCACTCCATGCAACTTCCCAATATTGTTTAGGAAAGTGGTAGCAACTGAAGCAGCAATGTAAGGATGTTTAAGAGGTCAAAAATGGGCCTATTTGTCTGTCTACCACTACTAATATAAATAGAACAGAGAGCCCTTCCGATTTAGTCCGGCCCTCAATCCATAGATATATCTTTCCAAGCTCCATCAGGTCTATTTGTGCCGGTGCCGGGCTGCCATCTCATCTATGATGAAGAATCTCTTGTCATACCAACTCGTTTACTCGCTGGCACTCAAAGAAATGCAATTGCAAAAGAAATGGTGATTGGTGCGTTGCTTAGGGGGCTTTCTGCTTTCGATGGTACAACCCAAGTCGACTACTTACCATAATAACCAGTGCTGGGCTCTCTCGCGATAACAACCCACTTCGTTGCGCCTTTTTTCTTGATGGGTATGGGTGATCTTTGGGGCGGGTTAGGGTTCCGGATCAGGCAAAAGTAAGAACTAAAAACGGATACTTTTGAATGCTTGGGTTGCTTTGATTGAATCGATTGATTCACCCTTGGCCAGAGAAGAAGATAGGGAATTCCATAGAGTCTTGAGAGTAGAAAGCAGCTGATATAGATGCCACCCCACCAAATAAATCGTAGGTAGAATGAAAGTAAGTGATTACTGTAGTGCCATGCATTTGGGATTACAGTGCCAAGCATTCGTGCTGGGATTTGAGACAGTGCCAATCTCATCTCGAACTATTACTAGCAAATAAATCATAGGTAGAAGGAATCTCAGTGATTACAATTACAGCAGCGCCACGCCAGTAGAGTAGATTCCGTTCGTTCTAGCAATCATGCCAGAACTCACTGATCCATGTGCTCCCAGAAGGAAGGATCTCGTTCCCATAGCATAGCCTATAATGAATGTGGCTTTCCCCCCCATCTCCTATCTATAGCTTCTATAGCTTATAGCTGGAATGACCTATATGACCGGAACCACCTAAACATCTATATGACCGGAACGGAACCTCAACCTATATGTATATGACCGGAACCTAAACAACCTACTGGACTTGCTTTGCTACTTGAGCCTAAGCTATATGATCTGAACCAACCCTATCGGGACTAGATCCTGTCTACGGACTTGATCCTGTCATGTCAACGGACTTGCACTTGCCTGTCAATCTTGACGGACTTGATTGTTTCAATACGTCAATCAATACGGATTCTCTTTCCTGTGGAAATGCTATCTACCTGGAAGGAAGGTTTGTTTCCCGAAGGAAGGAGATGGAGATTCTTTCGCTGGAGAGATACTTTCTCATTGGAGAGGAGATACTTTCTCTTTTCGGGCTCGAAATCTGTCCTGTCGATTTCTCTGATTTAAGGGCGCAAGCACAATACTGCACTCTCCCTGCTTGCTCGCCCGATCCGTCGATCTTCTCGAGAGGAGCAGTTCAAATCACCCTGTACGGATCCATTGGGATCACCTAGAGCCGCGAGTCCAGTTGAGTGAATCCTTTCAGGCTGGATGGATGCGGTGGGCTAGCTCTGCTCTCTTCTCGAAATTGCATATTGCATAGAGTAGTATTGTACGAAACGATATCTCGTAACGGAAGGATGGAAACCAAGAGAAAGAAGACAGCTCTATCTCAGAAGTGAGCTCCGTCTCACAAGTTAGCTCCGTCGACACCTCGAGCTATTCAAACGAGTGTTCAGTCATCAGATCTCAATATCGGGTTGGGAATCTTTCTAGACTAAAAAGTTTCGTTTTCGTGGGTCGGTGTCAAGTCTATCTCTCATGTTGCTCCTCAGAAAACGCGTAGAATAGTAATGTCATTGGCCCACTAGATAAGGATGGGACAAACGCTCTAGTCTATGCGTTAGAAGGCAACTAGTATTTTTGGTTATTTTGGGAGGGAGTCTTTTTCTGTCTTGAGGGTTGGTTTGATTGGAAATCGAAATGCCTCAACTTGATAAATTGACTTATTTCTCACAATTCTTCTGGTTATGCCTTCTCCTCTTTACTTTTTATATTCTCTTTTATAATAATAATAATGGAATACTTGGAATTAGCAGAATTCTCAAACTACGGAACCAACTGCTTTCGCACCGGGGGAACAAGATCCGGAGCAAGGACCCTAATAATTTGGAAGATATCTCGAGAAAAGGTTTTAGCACCGGTCTCTCATATATGTACTCCAGTTTATCCGAAGTATCCCAATGGACCGTCGACTATTTGGGAAAAAGGAGGAAAATCACTCTGATCTCAGATTTCGGAGAAATAAGTGGCTCACGAGGAATGGAGAGACAGATTCTCTATTTGATCTCGAAGTCCTCATATAACACTTCTTCCAGTCGGATCACTTGTTGGAAAAACATAATGCTCACACATGTTCCACACGGGCAAGGAAGCATAATCTAATGAACTTAGATTCTTTTCTTTCTATAGGACTGAGGATCCTTGCCTAGATCCAGAAAAAGTTGGATGCGCCGGAAGCTGAAGCGGAAATGCAATTCTCGGGTGAGGAAAGGGTTGTCTCAGGTACGCCTGGGGCAGGATTGAATCGATGTACCTAAGCTAAACTTATAAGATTGAACCACCTATAGACGGAATTAGGAGAGCTGAGGTTTAATCCAAGACCAGGAAAGCACCAGCTATATCGAAGCCCAATGCCAAGCAAAGCCCTAGACGGAAAGTGAAGAAATTGGCTTCAAGCTTCGCCCTTAACCCAAGATGAGGTGGAGCCTTACCCCGACACAAGGTGGGACCCTCCCATTAGGATAGTGGGCTTAGTCAGACCAACATAGGTTGTCAACCAAAAAGGAGAAGCTCCCGTTATTGTTGGTTTATGGACCTAAGACGAGAGGATTGGGCTTAGAACAAGACCTTTCGGTGGATATGATCACATCTTCATGACAATAGGTGTACACCTTTGGCCTCACTCAAGGTAATGGGTGACCAAACCTAACGAGTCTAAACAAATTGGATCTTATTGTGTGACAAAAACTGAGATTGGGAATGCTTGGCAGGTATTTGAGTACCAGTAAATTAGGGAAATCAAACACATAAAGAAGTTTTCTTTCCAAGCCTGGTAACACCACACTTAAGTAAGTCGATTCAGATTAGCCAACAAGCGAATCCATTCCATTAACTCAGTCAACTCTTTCTGGTAAAAGTGCTCATCATTACTACTATATATAATATAATATAATATATATAGTAAATTACAGACAACACTCAATGCTAATGAGTGGATCAAGTCATTTACTAGTCAATGAACTGACTAAACCCTGTCTGTTCTGGGAATTGACCCACTTAACTATACTCTTAGGGCAAGCCGCCCTGTGGTAATTAACTCCGTAAAATCTGTATCAGTCTTGAGGCAATTTGGAAATGCTAGACAAAGATATTAATCAGAGTCAGTCAATTCCCTAGCTACAGTTAATATGAAAAATCCCGGGTAGGTAATTCAAACACGCCCCACCCAATAGGTGAATCTTTCAAAGTGTGGGAAATCTCCCCTTTCTTCAATCCTAGAATCGATGCCTAAGAAAAAGGGTATATCTATTAAAATGCTCAACCCATTCATGCGATTCAATCCTCTGCTCTGATTCTATTAAAAAGGAAACACTCCACTAAGTCGTACACACTCCCCAATAAGTCTGGTAATTAATTCGTTCAAATCAATGCTCGGTGCAGCAGGTAATGTAACTTAATCAATCGCAAGCGGCAAAAGAACTCAAACTCAATCCACAATCCGTCTCGCTCGTCTGGGAAAGAAGAGCAGGCTGTTAGGCAAGCCGGCTTTAATACAACCTCTAGGGAAGCCAGGAAAGTTGGTATATACTTTGTACCAAGTACCAAACTTTTGAAACAGTTTGAATCCAATAAGGAAGAAATGAAAAAGCTAGGCCGAAGGATGAGATGGCATTTCAAGAGAATAGTCGATCAGTATGGCAGGAAGAGGTCTCTTTGTCAAATCCTCTATCATCTAAAGCTGGGTCAGAAACTTCCTTTAGGAGCAGAAGAATTTGCAGGCCGTAGGACAAAGCTTCCATTCTCGAAGAAACTAGCCAAGTTTGAAAACACTTAAGAGGGCTGGGTATTGAAAGAGTCTGGCAGGAAGAAGTATAGTACCAAGCGGCAGTAAGCCTCGATTCGAATTAGCAGAGAGGTCAGTTTTAGGAGGTCGGTGTCCAGTGGAGTTCAGCGAGAAACTCAAAGTAATACATACCTATTTGTTGCGATGTGATTGCTTCGCACCTTTCAATATTTCTTTTACTTCTAGTGCTATCTTCCATCCGTTCCAGTTCATGGATCTTCTTCTTGTTGTAGAACGAGAATTGGATTGATTCCTATAGTTTAGTTCTCTATTTGCAAATTCATTACTTAATAACGATCTTATAGGCTTTGTCTCAGGCAGATCTGGAGCGACTGGATTGAACAGAAAGTACTCTCACACTATAGAAAAAAGTAAAGTCCACTAAAAGTACATGCACTCTTTTCTTACACTTATAGAGGTTCGAAGAAATGAGTAAAAGGTAGACTAAGTGATCAATCAAGATCTTGTCTCAAAACCTACTCTTAGAAGGCTCATTCCAGCAGCCTTAGCACAAGCAAGTAGACCGTCACAAAAGAGAATGAAATCAAAACCGGAGAATGAAATGCTTTACTTATAATACTAAGACAACCAGGCACTTCACTTCAGGCTTTGATCCGCGACTTACAGAACTGTTTTGCCTGACATTCAATCGTTTTCTTGTCTTTTTTTCTTCCCACTACTATATATAATATAACCTTTAGATTTTATACTCCATCCAACCACTCTCTGTTCCATTTCTCATTCCTTATTCCTGAAAGGATAGGTTCTTTATTCCAGCTGTTCGTTAGAATCTTAGCTCGAATTCAATGTTCGGATGCTCCATCCTTCGCGTCCAATCCCTGTCAGGAGGGGCAGCTTCCTCGAGTCCGGTCTCGGAAGCTGGGGCAAAATAGGCCAGTCTATCTGAGGGAACGGGACCTACAATCAGGATCTCTTCCGCGGATCTCTTGCCTTGCTTCTTGACTGGAACCTGGCACTTTTAGCGTGCATCTAGTCTGCATATCCCTTTCTGCAAATCTCTATTAGCTCTGCTGCAGAAGTGGAATGTGAGCTTGGGAATACCCTTCCGGTTTCCAGAATCCTAGCTTGATTTCTTGCGTTTAAAGGCAGGCTTGACCAACCACATCACATAAGCCAGCGCAGCGAGAAAACTGATTCTTCCACGGGATTCCGCTTCCTACGAAACATACGTTTTACGAATTAACGGTTACCAGTAGCGAGCGATCCTTTCCTACAAGGTAAGGCCATGGACAAAGGTTTTTTATCTACCCCAGCGGGGGCAGTTTTAGGAGTCTTTTTTCAATCCATCTTACTTTGAATCCGGGCTCGCCTTCACTCGGTCAAGGGGTTGCCCTTTACCTCGTTCCGTGGTCCTTTATCCCCTCCTTGCTTGCCTAGTTTTATTCCTTTCCGAGGCCCAAAAGCCAAGCATCACAATCAGAGGGTTAATCCTCCAACCAGAACCAACTTAACCTATGGATAGTCTCCGCCGGCCTAGGCGGAGATGGCCAACTGATAGATACTTATCCTGCCCAGCGGGTGCTACTTCTCTTCTTTCTCCTATTTGCTTTGCTTGACGGTGAAACCTATCGATCATATCCGGAAGTTGCTTAACACTACCCTCGAATGCAAGTCAGCTCTTCGATTCTCGAGAATCGGGGTGGGCCAGGTGATTATTTGATTTCCAATATGGATATAATGATGTGTAAGAACTGCACCACCGATATAGCACCCTTCCTCGGACTAAGGATATTCGTACTCCCAGTGCTCTTGCTTCCTTTGCACCCCGGCTCCGAAGGATCAGTAGGGAGGACTCCGGATGCCAGTATCGGAATGGAAACATTCCTCGAATGATATGATGGTTGTGATGCCCCGTTCGTGATACCCAGGGAAGGGGACTACATCATACTTCTCTGATCCAGTCCTTTCTTTATTGACAATATTTATTAGTTGACCACTTTACTAGGCTTTCCCTAACAAAAGTATTCCGAGTGACCACCCTATTGTCACTTTACTGTCCAGTTCGCGAGTCCCACTCACTTATTTTAGTCAAACCGACCCTAACTAAAACTAAGTTAAGTATAGTACTTTTCTCAATGCTGCCCGCCTCTCATCTGTTTTCTAATCAGCTTCTATCTTCTGTTCCAACCAAGGAAGCTCTTCTATTCAACCGGTTCGTATCGCCAGGCCCCTCAGGGGGTACGGTTTATCTAATCACACTGCTCGCTACTACAGGGATTCCTTCTCCTTGCCGAGTTGCAGGTGTTACCACCCTAGATATTCTATTTATTATTTGTATGCTGCCTTCTCTCCTTCATCTGGATTTTTGAGATGATTGTTATGTTAGTTCTTCCTTCTATGTTGTAAGGTGCAATCTCATCCGATGTTTGCCAGTTTGCCCGAGTCTTCCCGATTCTTATCCAGCCCAGCTAGATTGGACCAACATCAGCGGTGCTTCTATTAACCCTTGCTTCTCTACTATTCTTAGGTCTTAGGAGAACCCTATCTTCCATATTCCTAATCCTCAAGTACAGTAGGCCGCACTCTTCGATCCTTTGGTCCTAGAACACCTTTTGTCGTAAACTATACTCTACATTCCCCCTCGGTCTACTCCGCCAAAGTAGCGACAAGATTCAATTGCTGGTTCGATTCCAGCTCGCTATCCGACGGTTAATCCTTTAACCAGAGATCAGCATCCAAGGGTTATTCCTTGAACCAGTGCTTCCTATCGAATCGATCATTCTTTACTTACTTTATTAAGATTAAGTGGGCATCCCTCACTGAAAAGAGAATCAAGCAGGAAAACCCTAGGACGAGGGATAGTGATATTCCTTTCACCGAGCAAGAAACCATCTCTTTCTTTCACATATATATATCTATTTCAAGAAGTCCAATCCACCACTATCAATGGAGCACTCTACTCTATACTATTACCGAGTGAAGATTTCATCGGATCCGGCTTGCTTTCATTGAAGGACAAGAGCGGATAGTTCCCTTCCCTTTCTTCGATGAACCCTTATCTTTCGATAGAGAAGTACAGCGAGATGAACGATAAGTCGAACGACAGAACAACCTGATGTTACTGCATCAAGTAATTCAGATTGTCATATTGAGATTTTTTCCTTTTTTGTACTTATTATTCCAAGCCAAAAGGCTATGTTCTCCCCCATACAGCTCGCAAGGCTCATAACCTAACTGCTCTACTTACTTAATTCTTAATTCAGAAATTCAACAACCCTCCCTTGAAGGGCCAAAACAACAGCAGAGTAGCAGGTCAAAAAGAGAGAGAGAACTGAAACCGAAGATACTTGGGTTGGGAGAACTCTTCTACAGTACTCCATTAACAGAATAAAAGTATAGACCAATCAGCCTTCCTTATTGTCCAAGATCATTACTAAAGTGTTGGCCAACAGACTAGTACCAGTGGTGGATAGGAGAGTAAGTCCCAGACAGCTAAGATAAACTCCCGGGTAGTGTTGTCACTGCACAAGAGGTGCGTAACAGGTGTAAGCAAAGAAGAGAGCATAACACTGGATTTAGAAAACGAGCATATGATATGGTGAGACAACTTTCTCTTTTTTGAGGTGAGATGCTAGCCAGCCCTCTATTCATGGGTGAGATATCGACTTTACAGCGTTACCACGTACCAAATCGTTCACTCTATCAGGCAGCCGGAAGTGCATCTCTTCTTTTTGCAGGACTTCTTCCTAGCTCCGTGGAACGAAGAGTTGGAACGAATAGTAGAATGTTGGGCAGCAGGAAAGACTAGTTACAGAAAAGCCAGCCCCAGTTCATTCTGGCTATTGCATCCGTGGAATGCATAGTTAGCTCCGTTTTCAAGTCCCACCCTACCTACTTATTAGCTTGCCCTGTTTCTAATGCGCTGTGGACCTTGCTTGTTGGCTTCGTCGACCAATTCAATTCCTTGTGTCGGCTCCGATCTAACTAGTAAGAAGAAAGATAGATATATAGAATTGGGTGGGCAGAGTTGGCTTGCTTCCAAGAGAATAAACACCTGGCGACTCGAAAACATGATGCGCTAGGTTTCGATCAGTTAATCGAGATAGGCTGTACTTTTCATTCGATTTTGTTACCACGTGCTTTTCACTTCATGATCATGGCTCATTTTCCTAGAACACCACAAAAAATCTCCCTACCAGTTTTATGAGAGTGCTCAGTCAACTTCCTATAAGAGTTCTGCTTTTGCTAATCAAAGACAGACATCAATCCCTCATCCTACTCTGTCTGTCAGTCGGTTACTCAGTTCTGTTAGCTACTCACGTGTCTATACTAAGCTAAGATATTCCTCATTCTTGCACAGGACAGGACAGGAGAGGGGATTGCCTTAGCTACCGGTACCGAACTCCGATCAAACTAAAACGAAAAGCTTAACCGATTCTTGTAGAGTCCTTAGCATTAGATAATGCATGCGCACACAAGAGGAATGAACTTGCCTTCTAGTGATTTGGAAGGATTGAGTCGGCTGCCCCCAGCCTCGCCCCGCATCGCCCTCCGGGGGTAGTTACGCCAGTGGAACCAACTCACAAAGCAGCCCAAAAGCAGGAACTTTTCTTGATTGAATTGGTTTAAAGGTAATTCATCAATCCTTAAATTATTCCAGGATTCTTTTGGGATGCTATCCACCCTTTGATTTACGAATTGGCTATAATATTTACTCTGGATCCCTTCCAGCTGCAAGTCAAGAAGGATCCTTTGAAACATTTTAGGATTATACTCACAATTGGTTTGGGGGTTTCGTATTGCATTGCCCGCACTATCCATATCCTGGAACAGGATTGATTTGGCCATGGAAAGGGCCAGCTAAACGCCTAAGCTCTGAAAGTACGGATTGCTTCCCTTCATAGATTTTATTAGTTAATTTGAGAAGTTCCTCTGGGCTCCTGGTCCTTTCCAGATACTGCAAACTCAAATTATGAAATATGAGATCCCTGCTACTCAGAGTCAGAGACCCGAAAGGACGTGGTGGACTCCCTGGTTCCCCCTCATCTGCAGGAGAAATTGAAGAAGGTGCAGCCCCGCCCCCTGCGGAGTGACTCGGGGCCGGCGGTGGAGTAGTACCTGACTGGGTCGAGTAGGCACCCTCCTCAGGGCTAAGTGGCGGATCTAGAAAATAGTCTGAGCCGTCAAGAACTATTTCAGGGGGCAGACCCGAGTGCTCTATTGGAGCTTTGCCCTTGCCCTTATCTTGGGCTTGACAGGTAGACTATAAAGAGATTCAGTACAGCAAGCCTGACACTCATATTTATTAATATAATGGGGACCCAGAGAAAGATAATAGAGAGCCATCTGCCAATAGGCAGAATAGATTCCACACTCACTTCAGATTCTGGGTGGGTAAAGGGAAACGTGATCTCTATTCTGAGAGGGAGCGCGGTCGAGCATAGACTCGGCAACAACCAATACATCCAATACCACAGTAGGCCCACGTACTACAGCTTAAATGTACTGTATGTGCCATCATAAACCATTTCAGTCGTAGTACCTAACCTACCAGGCACTTGTTTGCCACCAAGATAACCTAATTAACGTGAAACCAACTGTATTTCCGCTGTAGTACCTACCAGGCTTGTAACCAAGCTAAGTGAAATTGAAAAACATTTTCGCTGTACTACCGCTCGTGTAACCGACGTAATCGGTCTTAAACACCTATAATATAAGGAACTCGTGTACAACCATAACATTTATATATTTCACAGGTGTACCACCGTAACCAATTTCACTCGTGTACTACAAAGAAGAAAAGAAAAAAAGAAAATTATAGCTTTCTTTTTTTTTGGTGCGTGCTTTTCGCCTGCCTTCCCGACCACGGATAGGCTACGGGGCTTTGCACTTCGGCCCCTGTGAATACCACATCAAGGTGACAGGATTCGAACCTATGGCCCTCTGTACCCAAAACAGATGCGCTGACCCCCTGGAGGGATGGATCCAGGGGATAGAAGGTTTAGCACGGTATCACCTAATGTTGATTTTGTTGAGCTAGCCAAACAAATGAAAATAGTAACTGAAAATATAGATCGACGGAGGGAAATGATAAATAAACAAGTAGCCTTCCATTATGCGGTAAACGTTTATCATGTAAACTCCGTCGGGGGTATAGAAGATATCGAACAATACAGCGAAATCCCTCATGTTTTAATAGGCTGCGGTAACACAATCAGTGCTGATCCCTACTTCGGAGACGAAGATGATTGTTCTCTCATGTGGGAGAATTTAGTTTGGGCAGGTTTATACGGTGATGGAATGAAAACCCCTTTGATTGATTCTCACCCAACCAATCGAACCTATATTGATATTATCGCTGATGGTGTCGATTTTCATGAAGATAATAGAAAAGTAAGAGCTATCTTCAAAATCATTGATGGAAAAATGTGTGAACTATGGTGGCTTAATGGGAGCAAAGAGAATGATAGTATTTGGACAGTTATAGAGAACTATAAAACATTTTGTGAAATGAATGATCCTTGTGTTTATACACAAGAATTCAGAGAGTTCGTTCGAGCGAGAAATAAAAATAATTCTGATTGGCCTTTTATTCTGGAGTTCTTTCATGCCAACCTATTTCATACCAATATAGTAGATGTAATGTATAATATAATTAGCAAGGACGTCAGGCTTCAATACGTTTTGAATTTCCCATCTTTGACGGTTTCGTCACCATATAAAATCAGTCAGTGATGGATAATGCTGACTTGGGAAAGAAAGTACTATTTGCACTTAGCGTCACATATATGCATCATGTGTGCGCTAAATTTTTAGAAGGTGATCTATATTTCCGGAATGATATTGATAAATATCGGGATAATCCTTTCATCCCATTTATACGTTGATGGTAATATATTCGAGGGGAAGATTTGCCTTAGCCAATCAGCTGGTAGAGCACACCTTAAGGATGTTTATTAGATGAGGAAGATCGTTACGTTACTGAGCAGAGATATTTTGAGTTACTTGAGATACTAGTCTCACCTCAAACTAGCATCCAATTGTTTTCTCTTTAACAACGAAACGAGGGAGAGAAAGACTTTCTTCTGGGGGGAAGGCAGGCTTTCTCGGTGTGAGAGCTAAGACCACGGTCCAGAGTGGTGGCTTGTAAAACTCCACATAGAGCTGTCGACTATAAGACTGCAGTCCTGAGAGATGGCGGTCTCTCTCGGGAAACAAGGCTCATTTATCTCTTCTTTCTTTTTGGTATGATATTTTTGATACGAGTTTTCTATAAATACTCTATACCAGAAATCACTATCCTCAGGGATGGGATGGAATCTTGCTACCGGCGTACCTGATTGATAACTACGCTCATAGCATATACGTCAATTCATGGAATCCGCTCTGGCTCCGGGAACGAATCCATATATATAATATAGGAAAGCGCCTATCTATGGGTTGGCGAGGAAGACTGTCTTCGGGGAAGAGAGGGTTTCGAGTAAGAGAAGGTTTCTCTGCGTATAGGGTTTCTCTGCATAAGTAAGAAAGGGTTTCTCTGCGTATAGGGTTTCTCTGCATATAAGTATTATAGGAGCGTATAAAGTACAGTATTATATTATAGGAAATGAAAAGAGCTATTGTATTGTCTGGTCTCTTGTTAATTAGCAAAAGAAGTTCGATTGGAAGGTGCTTATGTGACTTCTCTGTTGATACTATCTGTTCACGTGATTAACTCACATAGAAAGTAGGCATATGCTTACTAAGTTGATTCCCTTCAATCTCTAGCCGTACGTACAAAGTATACTAGGGATAAAATAGCTCTCTACCACTACAGTATTGAGCACTAGGGTAGGAGTTTCAACTCTAAAAAATGGAAATCCCCACCAACCTTCAAATATTAATTTAATAAAGTATAGCAATCATGACAACCGATTTCAACCGTATGAGGGATTTGTATTGTAAGTTCGAAAAGTTTGTATTTGACAAGAGAGGTGTATCTAATATATTCCAAGTACCGGATATTGAATGTAGTACATCAGTGGAATCTGTAAATAGAACATTATTGTGGAAAGTAGTGGGTTTATATAAGAAGTTATTATCTAATAATAGTATTTCTAATAGATCAAATGATATTATCTCTAATGAGATTTTCTCTAATGGCCCGTATATATTCAAATCGTTAAATGATCAACTAGCATATCATAGTAAGTTATATATGGATTCATTAACTAATAAAGATTTCATTCATCAAATATCATATGAAGTTTATGATCCTGGGTGCAAATTATCTTTGGACATCTCCTATTGTCAGTTTTAACGCAACATTAAATAAATGGAAGTTTGATTCTTGGAAAGATTTGCTATCTTTAAAACAATTTACACCCGGGATAGATGATGGTAATAAGTGGTTAGAAACAGTGTTATGGCCAGCCTATAAAAGTGCATTATCAAAGAAATATTTTTTCATATCCAATAATTTAACCAATTGTTTGATAAAAATGACAACTATATCAATCATCTATGGATGGAGGAATCAATACTGTATATGGTAGTATTTTCGCACTTGTCAGAGTTGGTTTTTACACTACAGTTTGGTACAAGTTTATACCTTGTAATATAGATATTCAACCAGATCAACTGCTTTATATGTCGTGGGATTACTTTCTCAATGAGAGTGCTATTGTACAAGGGTATACTAAGATAACACTGCAGGAAACTCAAGATATATCAGATATAGTGATGTCAATCCGGGGAGATACTCCTTTTACCTTTGATGAGAATAGTTTTAACAATATGGCTATGTTGAAAGAGGTCATACCACCAGAGGAACCAGCAATACAAATACCTATGGATAATATAGACAGAAAATGGAGAGTAGGGGTTAGTTTAGGTATCGTAATAGCATTCTGTGTTGCTATTGGTGTATTTCCAGACTAAACAACGAGAAGGAATCCACTAGCTCTCTTTTCCACACATGCACTGTCAATTCGATTGCCAAAGAGTGATAAGACAAGTACCTTCGGCAGCTATCTATGGATGCTTGCAGCCAGGTCTGCAATGAATGCATGCAGCTAAGTAAACTCCTGTCCTACAAGGCAGCCATACTTTACCTGAAGTCACACTGGGCCAGGTTCCGTCTTTAAACACTTGCCCAAAAACCATCTCAAAATCTGAGTGAACTATCCCAATACCTTGCTGGAAAGCTGGAAACTTCAGTTGTATAGGTAGAGAGGAAAGATCAGCATAGAAGTGATGTTCAGTAGATATAGAAGTGATGTTCAGTAGATGCCGAGTAAGTTGGAGTTTCTGAAGTGCTTGTTGGTAGTTCTCCCTGCGCTTGAATTCAAAAGCTTATCCCATCTTTTCTGTGAAGAAAACGAAATAGTCAGGCGGGTCCCTGTCTGCCTAGTAGTACTATCTTTAGTTGTGGATTTTGTTTAAGATCTTCTTCCTTTTATTCCTTGAACAACAAGGATACGGAATTACGTTATTAGTACTCGGTTAACGTGTTGTATGTTATTGTGACAAATAAGCGAATAAGCATTGATTGAGAAACTAGTTTGCCCAAGGAAGGCCTTTGCTCTCGAAAGCCTATTCGTCTATGAAAAACGAATCCCGTGTGACTGATCTTTACTAGTACCTTCTTTTGGCTAGCCCGTTTCCACTACTTTATTTACTAGACTCAATGCCTATGTTCTGGGCTATCTGTGAATGCTTTTCCCTGTGCTTCTGTTAGCACATTGTTTTCCTTTACTCTCTATTTGGCCTTCGCTATTTGATTATTCTCTATGGTCTCTGAATTCCGATCATTCACTTCAAGAAGCAGCTCTTCTATTAAATGAAATAAAATGAAATAAAGTAAATAAGGAAATCCCCTTTCGAAAATGAGTTTCCGCAGTTGTTAGCAGAATTAGTTGCTTGCTTCTCGTATACAGAGGCTTACAAGATAGAGCTGACTTGTCGTTTAAACAGTGTTAATTGAAGTTAGCAGATTGCTTTCTTGCTATAAGACTGACAGGAAGAAAGCAGAATTACAGCTAGTTCTCTGAATTCCATCATTGCTAAGTAGTTGCAGTAGTTTTAGCAGGAAGAGTTCAAGCTTGCTACTCGCTTACCGGATATAAGATTGAAACTCACTTATCAGTATTAGATTAGGCGTGTCCCTGGTATGGAGCTGTCGTATCAGCAGTCTTAGCAGTGAATTACAGATTTAGAGTAACAAATAGGAATTCTAGTCGTGATTCTAGTTTTCAAGAGTATTAGCAAGCATTAGTCGTATCCGAAGCAGCTACAATTCTTGCAAGCAGATTGAAAGTAGGAATTTCGATTTGTAGCCGTGATATTTCTTTGTTGTTTATATTGTATTAGCTGCTCCCATATAAGTAAGTAAGCCAGCTATCGGAATACAAGAAGTTATGCCGTAAGCTTACTTATCGTTTACATAGTTTTATCAAGATAGAATAGAAGAACTCAAGTCCAGTAAGAAGAATAAAAGCTGTGATTAAGCTTCTCGGCTCTCTGTCTTTTAGTAAGCAGACGAGTAAGCAAATAAGGTTTCAAGACAAGCATTAGTAGTAGGGGTATTAACTCTTGTATTAAGCAGTAGTTTCCCTTGTTTTAGCCACTAAGTTATCAGAACTGAAAGTAGTATTTAAGCTTGACTTGGCGTCTCGATAGTATTAATAGCTGTGGCAAGCTTTCAAGTACGAAGTGAAGAATGTAGGTCAGCTATCAGGTTTCCGTTCTACTTAGAAGTTTGTATGCCCTTTAGAGGAATCCAAGGAGAATACCAGAATTCAAGCCGGATACCAGATTGAAAGTGGAGTTGCCGCTGAATACGTATCATTCTATTTATCAGGTATAAGCTTTCCAGTCGGACATCAGAATGCAAGTCAGCGAATCTGCTTGTAGTTTAAGTAGTATTAGCAACATAGAAAGGAAGTGCCGAATGAAGATCGTAAGCAGCGATTCCTGTTTGAGTAAGTTCATTACAGAATCGAAGTCAGGTCAGTCAGCCAATGCCTACTTCGATCAAGCGTTAGATGGGGTTGGTGGTGTTGATGTTTCAATTTTTTGTTTTTGTCATGAGGGTTGAAACCCGTAAATAGTTTCCTTTTTTCTGGGGAGTATAGTTCTACAAGGTTCCATTCATCGACCTTTCTAAATCCTGACTAGATCAGTAGTTTGCAACAGTATATCTGACTTTCTGGTCCAGTTGGTCCTATTATTGCTGCATTTCCGAATTCTATTGACACGCATCCTCCGAAGACTTTACTATTTGCCAAGTACTTTATTGAGTATTTCTCTATAGGAGTTGGAATCTCTCTCAATGCGGGAGAGGAATACAAACTACCCAACCTTAGGCCCACCTATAGGAATGGAAACTCTAAGAGGAATTCAATCCAAGCTACTCACTCGATACAGAAATATTGTTATGATACAGGGATTATTCTGAACTACGACTCTCTCCCATACTACTCCTCTCTTCTCCCATGTGGGTTCACTCCTCTATTAAAGGTTAAAGCTACTCTGAGATCGTATAAAGGAAGCGTATCAGAGCCGGGACACCACACTGGAGTGAATCTATCTCGAAATCTATCTGATTGGAAAGGGGATTCCCAAAGAAGCCTAAAAAAGGATGGGCTTAGAGGCATGAGCAATTGCAGCTTTGAACTCTCTTTCTCAGCAAGAAGAATACAAGTCATAAGTAAGGTTGCAACTCATAAATCAGTTTGCTTGTAGTAAGCAGACGAGTAAGCAAATAAGGTTTGACAGCCGCTCTGTCGTTTCTACAGTTTTATTTTTAGTTTGCAGTTTGACCTTCTCTAGTTATAGTTCTTTCTGCAAAGCCTCTTTTTCGTATAAATACTATTATAAATGCCTACCTCTCGTATTAGTAGAGCAGCTATCATAATTGCAGTACGATATAAGACTCGAAAGGAAGAAGTAAGAATTGGACTCATAAAGAAGAATTCTAGCCGTGATGCCCTATCTACGTCTGAGCTCAGGCTCCATAGCAACTATCAGATTGTAAGTGGATTAGAGGAATAAGAGTACGATAGAGAGAGGAATCAAAACTAACCTTTAGCAATAGAAAGAAGGGACAAATAACCATACAAAACAAGTAAATAAGTCCTATCAATTGTATTAATAAGGGCGTATCCGTAGTGCTTTACAAAGCCTGCCTGCAAGGAAGACTGAAAGTCGATTATCAGAATACCAGCTAGTTTATTAAGAGGCATAAATGAGATTGGCAGTTGAGTATTCGCTTCGAGAGCGGTAGTAGTAATCGCTGTTAGCAGATATAAAGTCAGTGAATAAGGTTTTTCGTTAGGCAGTTGTTTCCATAGCTCAAGGAAGATGTTAACTCTCGCTTTCGCTTATAAATCTTCGTATTCGAGCTGTTGTTTTCTAGTTTGAATTGTAGGCTTGATTGCTCGGTTACGTGGTATTAATTGAAGAACGCGAGGCTGGTTGAAAGTGGCAAATAAGGCTAGTTCCTTCTTGTCGTCTACATACTTTTATCAGTGAGAGTAAGAATGCGAGTCAGATAGTTGAATTGCAGTTATCAGATTTGAAGCTTTGGTTGAAGATTGAGTATTCGTTTCCGGAGTAGTAGTTTCATCTGTTTTAGCAAGAAGAGCTGCAAGCCGTGATGCCATTTCTCTGGTATTAGGGAGTAGCCGAGCAGTAGTTTCTATTGTTTTACCCAGCAGTGTTAGTTTCGATAGTGTATTGAGTTCTCGTATCGGCCTATTCAGTTTTAGCAGTTCAAGTTAAGCTTGCAAGTTTTCCCTAGTTTGACTTAGTGCTTATACGATTTAAAGCCATGAATAAGAGTCGTAAGCTGAGTGAATTGAGTAGTAGTATCGGCTTTTGCATTCGAGTTTGTAGCTGTAGTTGTCGTGCCTTGTTAATTTAAGTTTTCAAGTCCGCTTTTCGTATCAATCATATAAGTTAGAAGTTGAAAAGGAAGTAGTGAGATTGGAAATTAAGTAGGCTTGGTACAAGAATTGAAGTAAGGAATAAGATTAGTGGTTTGTAGTTGCCGGGAGTTGAATTGCAGTTATCAGTTTGAAAAACCAGTCAAAGATAGAATTGCTTTCTCGTATCATACTTGCTTAGGCGTTTCCTATCTATAGTATTAGTAGCTCCTCTATCAGATTGCTTGTGCTCGCCTCGAGAGTGCTTTGAATTCCTAATTGCGGTTATCAGACTTGAAAGCCATGATTGAAGAACGCAAGGCAAAGCCATCGTATCCATACTTTAATTACTGCTTTGAATTCTTAATTGCGGATATGAGATAGAAAGCCAGATAGAACAGTTCAAGCCGGATATCAAACTGCAAGTCGCAGTTGTCGTATCAGAAGGTCTATCAGGAGTTGTCGTTTCACTGGTATTAGATGGAAGATAGCAAGACAGATATGAGTTAGAAGGCGCGCTTTATTAGTCGATACCAGATTGGGAGAAAGAAATAAGATGCTAAGTTAGCAGGTTGAAAGCCATAAATCAGTTATCGATCCTTCCTTTCGTATATTGCCCTTTTACCCAGATAGAATTGAGTTGGCAGGCTTGATACCAGAGTTCAGGTTGTATGCGAGGCTCCTACTTCTCTATGCCGTTTATAAGCGGCTGGAAATCTGACTCCAAGTTGGCTGTGAGTTTGAAGAGCAGCTTCTCGTAAGCCATGTAGTTTATACTGACCAAGGAGTAAGTGCAGCTAGAGTTTCCCTTGTCTTAGCAAGATAGGCTCGTACCCATTCTTTCTATCGGCTAGAAGCTTTGTTGCTTGACTTGGGGCCTCGATAGCATTAATTATGGTCCTTCATTCTTTTTACCAGCTAGCAGTTTCAAAGTCGGAGTTAAGAATACCAGATTGTAGTTTACCGGCTCGTATCTACTGTATGGAGCTTGGCGTACCCGGTTTGGAGTCAGATAGAAGAACTCCACTCGATTATAGGAATAAAGGTCAGCTATCCGGTTTCAAGTTAATAAGTAGTAAGCTTGCTTAGCAGATTGATTTCATGCTTATAGCTTTTATGTTCAGTAGCTTGGAGCGCGGTAACAAATAAGAATTCTAGTCGTAAGCTGATATGCAGTTTCTATACTTTTACCAAGGGGTTCTCTCTTATACAGATTAAGAGATAGAAGAAATAGAGGAAGCGAATCTGAGTTGCTATTACCTAGAGTATTAGGAAAGACAGTAATAAGATAAGTTGCTTGCTATAAGACTTTCAGGCAGGTAATAAGATTGAAAGATAGATATCAGGTTGCAAGTAGTGCTTGCTCGCTTCGAGAGTGTTATCAGAAAAAGTAGTAAAAGAAAGATTTTCCGATTTCCTAGTAGTTTACCGGCTTGCCTATAAGTTTGCTTGCTTGCCATGCCGTATCCCTCAGATTAGCCAGTCAGGTATAGGAATAAAAGCTAGTGGCCCAGTAGTAGTGAGTAGCCTTTTTTAGGAGTATTAATTACCACCTTGAATTCCCTTTTCTAGCTATAAGTAGTAGTCGCTTCCGTGGTATGAATCCCAGCGGCGAAGCATGAAAGACAAGAATCAAAGACATATATTAGATTAGTAGCTTGAGTTGCCGTATCAGTAGCTGTAGTAAGCTAAGCTAGCTTGGGCAACAAGTAAAAAAGCATGGGAAAGCGATTACGATCCGTGGGGAATTGGATTTTAGCTGTTCGAAGTCGGCTTGATTCTCTTTTCACTGATGATTTTGTTAGATTATCGCTAAAACGCTGGTTATTCCCTCTCTAAAGACAGTTGCTCAACTGAAAGGTGTTGACTTACTTCAACTCAAGTGAGTTATTTCAGTAAAACGAAAGTGGAACAAATGGAATGACAGATTCCCAGATAAGTTGATCGAAATCATTGAATTTCATTTCAAATGACAAAAGATAGGAATATCATAGATTTTCATTAGATGTGCAATCGACCCGTTGCTTGTTCCCCTTGTGAGGATAACCACAGTCGTTCTCTAGTGTTTATGCTGGGGGGATCCTGATGTACAGTACTTGATCTGGGTTTGGCACACGGACGGACTTTTCTAATAGTTCAAATCCCACGAATCGTGACAGAGTGCTGTTTATATTCAAAGCCTTCATGCAAAGAAAGAGTGAATCTTGACTAGGAATAGAAACTATTCTGACTTGCTTTTGATACAAGGTGAACCTTCCTCAAAGTCTTCTTTATTTGGGATGGGAGGAAAAAGCCAATCCACTCTCTCTGTCCCGCCTGGAAAAGAGGATGGAGTTCCACGTTCACTAGCTTCTTTTTCCTAACTACAGTGACTGGGTGAAAAATCCCTTGCCAAGGAAGGCAACTATATCTCAAAGCGGATAAAGAAGAAATAGAAAGGCAGACTTGACTTTGCTCGTCACGCTTTTCTTTCGCAGCTCTTTCCTGGATTTATCGTTGATTCCTCTTCTCCACCCAGCGCAGCGATCCAAAGCGGAAAACCCTGATTTCGATATCAGCGAATACATACTATTTACGAGAATTGGAATAGGTTTTACCGAAAGAGAGAAACGAAAGCCTGCGAAGCTAAAGGATTAGATGAGCTACCACCTACTAAGAGTTCCCAGTAGGATTAGGAGATCAACGATGAAAACAAGTGTTTGTCCGGAGCACACATATGTTAGATGGGAAAGAGCCCATGATACTTCGAGTCCAACAGTGAAACAGACCTTATTGCTTCGACCGAAGGAAGCGTATACTTACTCCTTGAAGTGCGCGGAGTGCAGCCAGCAAGGAAGTTTTCTTTGATGCAAGGTAGCCAGCAGAATGAAGTGTTCCCAATTAATAGAGAGCCCCGCCTGCCCTAATTTCATTCTTCTTTTCAAGCTGAGAGCCATAGCCCAAACGAATAGTGAGTTCCGAACAGCAGAGTAGCTAGTTTGACGTCGAACACTCACAGGGAGCCAAGCTTAAAGATGAAGTTCTCTAGAAAAGAAAGCTACGGGATCTAGATAGGGCTGGCCTTATTAGAATAATAGTTTCACCGAATTATTTCATCCTGAGGAAAGAAGAAGAATGCTTTCCTAGCTTTGCTCATAGGCTGGCTGGGACCCTAAGATGTGGAGTACTCGTTTCAATGAAAGGGAGTTTTGTCTGGATCCAGGTACCTCAACTATTGGCCTTACATGGGTATTCCATCTTTCTAGTCCCACTCTTCTCCAACAGAGCTCCCTCACTGAGCGAGCATTCGGCATTCCTAGTATGCTCCACTCATTCTACGCCAAGCACCCAATCACGGGATCAGAATCACACTCTAGATCATACCTTTCACGAAAGAAAAGGACAGGCAGCCGCTGCTAAACCAAGATCCCCATCTCTTGACTCCGTCAATCAATCTTACCTTATAGGGCACAATGGTATATTTACCATACGAGATGTGTGCACCTACTAAAGGGGATAGAAAGATCTTGGGCACAAATACTCCACTTTTCACGAAAGACATACAAGAGATTCACCAATGATTGGTTGGACTAAATACTACATTTATTTGCTCAGAAGAAGGAAAGTTGGCTGTGAGAATGATTTCTCGTACGTAGTCTTTCCTAGGACCATTCCAACAGGATGCTCAGAGGTGGGTGGAGAAAAAGCTCAAAAGGCATACTTCCTGCGCTTTCAGAGGATCTAAATCTGTCTTCATCCTTTCGCTTTTCAACTCGCAATAAATATGTCAATTCGTTTCGCAGAAATTCAGAGATTTTCGATCTCCTCGAAAGAAAATGAGTTCGATCAGCAACACCGGTCTCCGCAGCACCAGGATAAAGACCTTCTTTTTACCCATAACCTTTCTCTGCAGCATTGGAACCAAGATCGGGCTTGGCTTGGCATAGTTACGAGGTTCCCGTTCTATTTAACTAACACTAACTGAAGCTAACCGGAAGCTTTCTTCTCATGCGACTCTTGGATCGAAAAGAGGCTGCTGGACTGGACCACGGCTGAAACAAATATTCCCTATTATCCGATACCTGATCAGTTGGTGTGGACCAGTAACCCTGAATCAGGGCTTGGGCAGTCGCTCTATATGCGAAAGAACGTTCTTGCTTTCACTACTCACCTTGCCCTTTTGCCCTTTCCGGACCGCTACCTGGGTTTCCAGTCGTTTCGGCTACTGCCAATATTTTAGGAGGAAATAGCCGTTGTCCCTGGATCCTTCTAGTCGGGGGAGAGCCTTTATTACACCTAGAAATAAGGTAACGGGGCACACCATATCCTCGATATTTGAGGGCTTGGAAGTTCGGCAGGCACTGGTATCGTCACTTCAGCTTTAACCTGGTATAAAGCGTCTAACTGATCGATAAAGAAGCATTGCGCTTGTCAAAGGAGTTCAATGCTCACTAGACGCATAAACAGAACTAGATAAGATAGTCTTACTTAATTGAGTATATCAAGATGTGCATCGCTTACTTTAACCCTCATACCTTGCTTTAGCAGCAGCAGGCGGCTTACATACACTACGTATAGGCCTGATTCCAAGGAGCGCAAAAACCCTGATTCATTCTTAAAAATAGTCTTTTGAAGAGGGAAGATGTCATGACAAACCTAATAGTATAGTGAAGTTCGATGACTATGCTCATAAAACTCTTCAAGGGTATTGTTTGTCTGGATCCTCTACATCAGTTTACACCTCATAGAGTGTACATTCTCTAACTCCAAAAGCTTGTAGGCCAGACAGGGTTGACTCTCGAGAACCCTATGGCAATGATTCTCTGGTTAGCCATCAGCCTTATTGATATCTTGCTAGATAAAGAAAGGGAAGCACTAACAAACACCTTGCCATTTTATACAGTCAGATGCTATGGTTAAAAGGTCATCTCTACTCTGGTGACCCATTGGATAATAGCTCTACTAGACGAGACAGACTCCTTAGTGAGCTGTCAACTGCTCTAGCTCTTCTCTCAAAAATAGATCGACTTGTCACCTTTAGTTATCCTTCGACCCACCCCTTTCCTTTAGGTTATGCTCTCCATTGTATGGCTATTGCTCTGTTTCTAGCTTAAAAAAAAGGATAAGTAGGATAGGAGTAGTAGGCGGAGCCGGACCGACCCTAGGTGAGTAAGCAGGTTGTGTCTCAATCTATTGACTAGGTTGATCCTCTTTGAGTGTTCAATCTATGGTTTCAGGTTTCAGGCTTCGGGCTCATTGCTTTTATGCTCTTCGAGGTGCCATATTGATAGCCACCTTCGGCTTCTCATCTAAAGGGGAAGTGAAAGATGGGGGATAGGGTTTTCCCCCACGCGGGATGCCTATGTTCCTATTCAAATGAAAGTAGACGTCGCAAGGTGATATGGTTTTTCTTATCATTTCATTTCTTGCTAGTTCTTGTGCAAAGTGTCAACTGATTGGAATTGGAATTCAGCGCATGGCGAAAGGTAAGGGGTTGAGACCTACGCTCAATGTGAGTCTGTCTTGACTGGTTGGATAGAAAAAAGAGTTCTTGATGAGTGGCCTTACTAGGAGGAAACCGTTATGATACTGACCCTCATGCCTTATTGAGCATCTTATCCCATCTTAAAGTTGGTTTATTCGGCAGCAGCAAATGCTATTCATTATAGGGATTTCGACAAAGCGAGCTCTTCAATCAAAATATCCCTTCCCTCACCCAACACTCACCGTAGGAAGGGGGTATTTCATTCAACAAATGGAACAGGTGCAAAAGGAAGTCGATCTTGTCTTACGGAAGACTCCCTGGATCGCTTGTAGCTATCCCACTCTCCCTTCCTCATTGAGTCACTGGCTGGTCTTGATTGCCCAAGACCCCTGCAAGAATAACTAGTAAAAGCGGTCTGTCCTCCAATTCATCGATTCACTGCCCCAGGTTCCTAGAATGTATTGAATCATACCGAGCTTTTTTCGGTCAACACAAGAAAGAAGCGCAATGGA